>NW_019943080.1:11663-173692 GCF_002910315.2 Salvelinus sp. IW2-2015
TCACCATAACTTTGTAGAACGTCCTATCTGCCAAATAGATCAAATGCTTTCTTGGAATGTCGATTAGAAGCAAGCGTATATTTTGGTGGCACAATGTTTATCTGATCAGGGTCTGTAGGAATGAAATATGAATCAGTTGTGCGATGGTTCTGGTATAAAATCCAATTTGGCCTTTTACCTTCAAAGGATAGCGAAGTTTTAGCACAACTCTTACATTTATAATACTACAAGAAAACCTTCCCCCAAGGTTACTGTCAACCACAAATGCCCTGCTGTTTGTAGGGTCAAATTTAGTGCTCCTCGTTCTTAAAGATTGGGGTTATGAGTCCTTGATTTCCAGATTGTCAGGGAAATAACCTACACTTCAGGATCAAATTAAACAGTTTAAATATAGCCAATTGAAATTTTGCACTAGTGAATTTTTGAGCATCTCTCATTTAGAATGCCATCAAGTCCGCATGCTTTTTTAAAATTTTGGATGCGCTGAGAGTCTTCTTAATAGGGGAGGCTCGTGGATCAGCCGGTCAGTAATTGGGGAGTCCAGTGGATTTTGATTGTCCTTTATAGCTTTCTCTAATCCATTCAACCTCTCATGAATTTTGTGTTGTTCTGCGTTTGTGTCAATTTGAAGTCCATAAACAGTCAGCTGCTTGCTGTTGTACGGTGTTTTTTTGGTTCTAAGTGTACGTTTCTAGAGTGAGAAGGCGTAATTCACCATTATTTGGGTCTCTGCGCTTTTGGTTGGATAGTGTTCTAAGTTTTTTTCTTTTTTTAAAATAATTTTACAATCTGCATCAAACGACTTGTCATCTGTGGTCTTTTTTGTTTTGTTTTTTATCAATTTCAATTGTTGTTCTTTTGCCGTTTGCCTGAATATATAGTTGATGTTTTTTACTGCTAGATTGATGCCTTCTTTACTGTGAGTGAATGTGGTATCCAGAAAGTTATTGAAGAGTGTTTGGATATTTTGGTTCCAGGTTGCTTTCTGGTATTCTTCTGTGCTGTTTTAGGCCCATCTGTATGAATGTTTGATGTTGTACAGCTTACTGGGCTGTGAATGTGTGGTTGTTTCCATGTCTGTTCTTTTGAGGAACAACGTCATTTGGCTGTGATCAGACAGAGGTGTTAGTGGCTTGACAGTGAATGAGCTGAGAGAGAAAGGGTCAATGTCTGTAATCATATAGTCTACTGTGCTGTGGCCAAGAGGTGAGCAGTAGGTGAATCTCCCCAAAGAGTCCCCCCGTAACCTACCATTGACAAAGTACAGACCCAGGCTTCTACAGATTTGCAACAGATCCCTTCCGTTTTTGTTGATGGTGCTGTCACTGTTGTTTCTACGGGGGAGATGAAGACAGTTAGAAACAGTATGGCCTGTAATAAAGCTGTCCCCTCGTGTGCTCGTTAGATCAGGTAGTGTTCCTGTGCACGCATGTGTGTCCCCACAGATGAGCACATTTCCCTGGGCCTGGAAATGGCACGTCACTTCCTCAAGGGTGGGGAAGATCTCCTCTGATCTCCTCCTCAGAAGATCTCCTCTGATCTCCTCTTTCCATTTACTGTAACAAGCATCTGAGCTTGGACGTTGAAATTTGGTCAGTCCGCCCTGGCTGGACCAAATCTGAACCAATCATAGGTGTCTGTTTCACAAGTTTGGACAGAATAGTATGGTACTGTATAGTAAAGAACAGTAGAAAATGGTACTGTATAGTAAAGAACAGTAGAAAATGGTACAGTACTATATAGTACAGTAGAAAATGGTATAGTACAGTAGAAAATGGTACAGTACTGTATAGTACAGTAGAAAATGGTACAGTACTGTATAGTACAGTAGAAAATGGTACAGTACTGTATAGTAAGGAACAGTAGAGCTTGATACAATAATAGCCAGTGTGTAGAATAATACCCAAATATGCAAATGAAGGCTATTGCATATTCCTACATTTTGTGTACCTATACAGGATACATCACCATGAAGAGAATGACATTCATATCCATCATTATGCATTTCTATACGGTACAGATCAGGGACCCATGATGTCATTCCGTTACCGTAATTCCGTTACCAAATCAACTTCACCTCCTGTAGTTCAATAACCAAAATAATTATTTTAGGTGTCATAGCTAACACCCCATTCTTTCTGGAGACTGTTATTATATTTTAAAAAATCTCCCCAATTTTGTGATTTATGATCTTGTCTCATTGCTGCAACTCCCCAACGGGCTCGGGAGAGGCGAAAGTCGAGTCATGCCTCCTTCGAAACATGACCCACCAAACTGCGCTTCCTGTCTCTTATACACATCTAGATGTGTATAAGAGACAGGTGTTGTAATGGCAGGAAGTGGCTGGGTGGTTAGGTTACCCATGAAACATAACTTTCCATTTCCCAGAAAAAGAAAGATAATGTAAGAGAATCACTGTAAGAAAAATAGTTGTACTGTTCCATGATGTTGTTGCCCAACCCTCAACTCTCCAACCATCTCTCCGCTCTCTCTCCGCTCTTCTTTCTCTCTCTCTCCGCTCTTCTTTCTCTCGCTCTCCGCTCTTCTTTCTCTCSCTCTCCMCTCTTRTTTCTCTCTCTCTCCSCTCTTCTTTCTCTCGCTCTCTGCTCTTCTTTCTCTCGCTCTCCGCTCTTCTTTCTCTCTCTCTCTCCGCTCTTCTTTCTCTCTCTCTCCGCTCTTCTTTCTCTCTCTCTCCGCTCTTCTTTCTCTCGCTCTCCGCTCTTCTTTCTCTCGCTCTCCGCTCTTCTTTCTCTCTCTCTCTCCGCTCTTCTTTCTCTCTCTCTCCGCTCTTCTTTCTCTCTCTCTCCGCTCTTCTTTCTCTCTCTCTCCGCTCGTCTTTCTCTCGCTCTCCGCTCTTCGTTCTCTCGCTCCCCGCTCTTCTTTCTCTCGCTCTCCGCTCTTCTTTCTCTCGCTCTCCGCTCTTCTTTCTCTCTCTCTCTCCGCTCTTCTTTCTCTCTCTCTCCGCTCTTCTTTCTCTCGCTCTCTGCTCTTCTTTCTCTCGCTCTCCGCTCTTCTTTCTCTCTCTCTCTCCGCTCTTCTTTCTCTCTCTCTCCGCTCTTCTTTCTCTCTCTCTCCGCTCTTCTTTCTCTCTCTCTCTGCTGTCTCTCTCTCTCTCTGCTGTCTCGAGAGGGGGGAGAGGGAGGGGAGCTGAGGGGACTGTGCGTCCCACCTGTTCCACAACAATACACTTCCTAATGCAGAAAAGTGCAAATTCATGTTCATTACATCCACCCAATCAACCCAATAACTTTTGGTGCTGCTGTTCGATTGTTTCGTTTCTTCCAAGGTCAATTTAAGTGTAGTCTCCTAGTGCTGATTTTGAAATGAGTGAAATTGAATTGGCAGCCAATTTCCTCTCAAGGCTTTTTTTTGCTTCACACGTCCCTTGCACGCGTGTGTTTGTGTTTGGGAAACTAGGTTTGCTCATCTATATTCATTCAATCTCTGTTCTCCCGGGCTTGTTTTTATGAGTCTATGTATTTGCAGTTACCTCCCTTGGAACATGAGATGGTGTGGGTCCCAAATTGCACTCTATTACCTATTTAGTTTAGTTATTACCTATTTCATTGGGGCCCATAAGGTTCTGGTCAAATGTAGTGCACTTTATAGGTATAAGGGTGCCATTTGGGAAGCTGAGATAAAGAAATATGCCAAAACCATGGCGGCTGATTGTAAATAATTGATTTCCTTTTTGGAATTGCACCAATACTTTAGTAGTGTTTGATATAAACCAAATCAAATTGTATTGGTCACGTACACATATTTAGCAGACGTTATTGCGAGGGTAGCAGTAGTATCTAACAATACACACACACATCTAAAAGTACAAGAATAGAATTAAGAAATATATACAGCCTTCGGAAAGTATTCAGACCCCTTGACTTTTTCCACATTTCGTTAGGTTACAGCCTTATTCTAAAATGGATWAAATATTTTTTTCCCTCATCAATCTACTCATAATACACAGGCGCAAAAGATGCGCTGTTGCGCCTTCATCACACTGTCTGTGTGGGTGGACCATTTCAGATTGTCAGTGATGTGTACGCCGAGGAACTTGAAGCTTTCCACCTCCTCTACTGCGGTCCTGTGGATGGGGGCGTGCTCCCTGTCTCCTGAAGTCCACGACCAGCTCCTTTGTTTTTTTAACGTTTGGGTAGAGGTTATTTTCCTGTCACCACTCTGCCAGGGCCATCACCTCCTCCCTGTAGGCTGTCTCGTCATTGTTGTTGATCAGGCCTACCCCTGTTTTCGTCTGATGATTGAGTTGGAGGCACGTGTGGCCACGCAGTCATGGGTACAGGAAGGGGCTGAGCACGCACCCTTATGGGGCCCCTGTGTCAAGGGTCAGCATAGTGGTGTTGTTTAATGGTCCTGACAGGGGTCTGGTGGTGTCTGAAGGGGTCTACAGACTTTACACAAACGCAGTGCCACGGAGTATGTGAACGTCGTTCTACATCACAAAATGGGCGGCTCCTAGTAGTTCGCTCTGACATTCGACGTGCTCCCGTGCCAAATGAAAATTGGGACACACCGTGTCATTCCTTGCGCAGCTGTGGGGGTTACCAAACAAATGTTACCAAACATGATGATAATAATAGGCCTGCATTATGGTAGGCAGCTAATTGTTAAATTACACTTTCCATCCTTACCTTGGAAGGCCACTGTCTCTGCGCTGGTCTCCTGRGAGTGAGACAACGCTAGCTAGCCAATGGGAGCGTAGTAGCACGCCCCTCATAACTGGGCGTGGTTTTGGCTTAACTGCGTTGGGAAGGAAGATGCAGCAAGGGAAGACGGCTCTTCCTTGCTTTCACCACAAATGAGAAGACAAAAAGAAACTACCATCGCCCGCTTGTGAATGGGAGTCTAGGAAACATGGACCGGTCGAGGGTAGTATCATGTTACCAAGGGTATCTATACTTTACTATTTATATTTTGGACGACTTTTACTTTTACTTCATTCCTAAAGAAAATAATGTACTTTTTACTCCATACATTTTCCCTGACACCCAAAAGTACTAGTTACATTTTAGATGCTTAGCAGGACAGGAAGTTGGTCCAATTCACGCACTTATCAAGAGAACATCCCTGGTCATCCCTACTGCCTCTGATCTGGCGGACTCACTAAACACACATGSTTCGTTTGTAAATGATGTCTAAGTGTTGGAGTCTGCCACTGGCTATCCATACATTAAAATAACAAGAAAATGGTGCCGTCTGTTTTGCTTAATAAAGGAATTTGAAATTATTTATACTTTTACTTTTGATACTTAATAGATAATCATTAAATATACTTAAGGTATCTTTACTTTTACTTAAGTATGACAATTGTGTACTTTTTCCACCGCTGGTCTTTGCGGGGCCAACCATGCTATGGGACTAAAAAACAGGGCATTTCATGTCAGACCCATGGGATTCTGGGATAGGATATAACTGCTGGAGTCACAAGCTGGGATAGGCTAACTACAGGGGGGTGGGATGGGCCAGTGTGGCCCAACTTCAAAGTTGCTCTGTGGATTAACAATGGTTTTGGTTTACGGGGGCCGGTTGATGGAGTACAGTGCAGTGTATTAGGAGCTCTCTCTCCCCTCTTTGAGGAAGCATGGTGGCAGCTGTTAAAACACAAGGCCTCATGAGCTCCCCCCCCTTCCTCTCCTCCCTCCCGCCCTCCCACAGCTGGGTCTCTCTGTGGGAGCACCCTCCCCACCCCACCACCCCAGCCGCCTTCTCACACAGATACAGACTCTCATTGTCAGAGCACTTGCTGGGAAATCAGCTGGGAGATACTGAGAGGGACAATACACAGCCTCCAAAAGAACACCATTTAGCATTTCATTCAAAGCCAGATTTTTTTCCATGTTCTGCTGTCTAAAGTTCCCAGTCAGTCAGACAGTGCTCAGACAGGGTGAGTGTGTGTGTGTTGTCCATCTTTCACATGGAGAAGGTGCTACTCTTTCCACACTACCATACCGACTCAAACTGTACTTTACAGTGCTGGCTCGGTAGAGCTTGGCTCGGCCTAGCTCAGTGGTTTGAAAAGAGTATATACAGTTGAAGTCGGAAGTTTACATACACTTAGGTTGGAGTCATTAAAACTCGTTTTTCAACCACTCCACAAATTTCTTGTTAACAAACTAAAGTTTTGGCAAGTCGGTTAGGACATCTACTTTGCATGACACAAGTCATTTTTCCAAACAATTGTTTAGACAGATTATTTCACTTATAWTTCACGGTATCACAATTCCACAGGGTCAGAAGTTTACGTACACTAAATTGACTGTGCCTTTAAACAGCTTGGAAAATTCCAGAAAATTATGTCATGGCTTTAGAAGTTTCTGATAGGCTAATTGACGTAATTTGAGTCAATTGGAGGTGTACCTGTGGATGTATTGCAAGGCCTACCTTCAAACTCAGTGCCTCTTTGCTTGACATCATGGGAAAATCAAAAGAAAGACCTCAGAAAAAGATTGTAGACCTCCACAAGTCTGGTTCATCCTTGGGAGCAATTTCCAAATGCCTGAAGGTACCACGTTCATCTGTACAAACAATTGTATGCAAGTATAAACACCATGGGACCACGCAGCTGTCATACCGCTCAGGAAGGAGACGCGTTCTGTCTCCTAGAGATGAACGTACTTTGGTGCAAAAAGTGCAAATCAATCCCAGAACAACAGCAAAGGACCTTGTGAAGATGCTGGAGGAAACGGGTACAAAAGTATCTATATCGACATAACCTGAAAGACCGCTCAGCAAGGAAGAAGCCACTGCTCCAAAACCACCATAAAAAAGCCAGACTACGGTTTGCAACTGCACATGGGGACAAGATCGTACTTTTTGGAGAAATGTCCTCTGGTCTGATGAAACAAAAATAGAACTGATGAAACAAAAATAGAACTGTTTGGCAATAATGACCATCGTTATGTTTGGAGGAAAAGGGGGAGGCTTGCAAGCCGAAGAACACCATCCTAACCGTGAAGCACAAGGGTGGCTGCATGATGTTGTGGGGGTGTTTTGCTGCAGGAGGGACTGGTGCACTTCACACAATAGATGGCATCGTGAGGGAGGAAAAGGATGTGGATATATTGAAGCAACATCTCAAGACATCAGGCAGGAAGTTAAAACGTGGTCGCAAATGGGTCTTCCAATGACCACAAGCATACTTCCAAAGACAACAAAGTCAAGGTAGTGGAGTGGCCATCACAAAGCCCTGACCTCAATCCTATAGAAAATTTGTGGGCAGAACTGAYAYAGCGCGTGCGAGCAAGGAGGCCTACAAACCTGACTGTTACACCAGCTCTGTCAGGAGGAATAGGCCAAAATTAACCCACCTTATTGTGGGAAGCTTGTGGAAGGCTACCCYACGCGTTTGACCCAAGTTAAACCATTTAAATGCTGCCAAATACTAATTGAGTATATGTAAACTTCTGACCCACTGGGAATGTGATGAAAGAAATGAAAGCTGAAATAAATCATTCTATTATTCTGACATTTTACATTCTTAAAATAAAGTGGTGATCCTAACTGACCTAAGACAGGGATTTTTTACTAGGTGAAATGTATTTGGCTAAGGTGTATGTAAACTTCCGACCTCAACTGTAAATGAGGCTGGGTTGTGAGGCAGGTTGGGGTCATGTCAGGTCACCAAGCAGGCTGTGGGTTGGGGTGGCGAGGGTTAATGCTTTTCTGTGGGTGAGATGGGCTTATGGGTTGTGTTTGCGGTCACTGACACTGATTGGAGTTCCATTCTGATACGGCAATCTCTCTCGGTCTCTCTCCTTCTGTCTCTCTCTTCCCCATGCTTCTCCCCCTCACACTCATCCTCTCTCTCTCCCACACTTATCCTCTTCTCTCTGTCCCTTCAGATGTGGGACAGATGGCTATTGACTGGCTGACCGGGAACTTCTACTTCGAGGACAACATGGACGATCGTATCTTTGTGTGCAACGCGGACGGCCAGACGTGTGTCACCCTGCTGGATCAGGAGCTCTACAACCCTAAAGGCATCGCCCTGGACCCCCTGATGGGGTGAGCTCTACCTCACTAACAACCCCAGAGACCCCTGAAGTAGTGACCTCAGAAGGTCCTTTGTTTACTTCCCCCTGGTCCCAGCCCTTAGTCAGTGAAAACACTTCCTCTTCTCTTTCACGCACACACACACACACACACACGCAACATCTGTATGATCACTTCATATTGCTGACGGTGACACTTAAAAATAGTTTGGTGTATCCTGTGTGGTTCCTTTTTTACAAGGTGTCACTTCTCAGTTTTGGAAGGCATCTCCTGGTGAAGGATGTAGACGTTTCCGATATTAACCACCCTTAATGCAGATGGCGCTCTTTATGAGCTGCGTAAAGCAGCGTGATTGAGGTCAAATATGAATTAAGGAAGTACAGTTCGTCTGTTGGAATACACAGTCAGTCCTCCCATTTCCTCTGTTTAATCTCCCCACGCACTCATGGTTTCTTCATCTCCCCCCCCGCTCTCCTCGCCATCTCTCCCTACAGCAAGGTGTTCTTCACAGACTACGGTCAGACTCCCAAGGTGGAGCGTTGTGACATGGACGGTCAGAACCGGACCAAGCTGGTGGAAAGTAAGATCGTGTTCCCCCACGGTATCACCCTGGACCTGGTCAACCGGCTGGTCTACTGGGCCGATGCCTACCTGGACTACATAGAGGTGGTGGACTACGAGGGCCAGAACAGACACACCATCATACAGGGCCTGCTGGTGAGGTCATGAATGAATCAAGGAAGAAGTTCCATTAAAACAGACTACACACAGACACACACACACAACCACCAGCTCTGACTGTGTGTCTGTTGTTCATTCTGTTAGATTGAGCATCTGTACGGGCTGACGGTGTTTGAGAACTACCTGTACGCCACCAACTCCAACGAGGGCAACCTGAACCACGCTAAGACCAGCGTGATCCGGGTCAACCGCTTCAACTCCTCTGACTTCACGGTGGTGACCCGAGTGGACCGCGGCGCCGCCCTGCACGTGTACCATCAGAGACGTCAACCCCCAGGTAGGTACACACCCACAACCCCCTGTGTATTTACCCAGATAGGCACTGAGGGTACGGGGCAATCATTGGCATGGAGTGTGGTATGTAGTGTGGTCGGGCTTTTGTTCCAGCCCTGCACGTGTTCCACCAGAGACGCCCAACTCCATGTAGGTACACGCCTAGGGTTGCAAAATTACGSTAACTTTCAAAAATCCCTGGGTTTTCCTGGTTGAAAGAGTCCAGAAGGGTATCTAGTGTTATCTGTCTGTATCGATCGTCATAGTTGTTGCCATGTTGGTGCCTAGTGCTGACCTCTGACCCCGCTCTCTCGTCCCCTGGTGCCCAGTGAGAGAGAAGAGTCATGCGTGTGCCCCGGACCAGTTTAAGAAGCCAGGAGGCTGCTCCGACATCTGTCTGCTGGGGAACAGCCACAAGACCCGGACCTGCCGCTGTCGCTCTGGATTCAGCCTGGGCAGCGACGGGAAGTCCTGCAAGAGTGAGTGCTCTACATACATGAAGTTCTGAATTGAATTGCATTCCATACATAGAGCATAGCGCAAAAATCACACACAACAGCACAGAACTCCATACAGCACAGACCTGCAATTTATATTATAGCAATATGAGTTGAAATACGTCTCTAGGACATAATTTGAAAATGTACATACAGAAAATACCTTGTGTCGTTTCTCAGATCTTGTAACTAACCATTGAGCGATATCCCCACGTTGTCAATGTTCCCCTTGCAGAACCTGAACACGAGTTGTTCCTTGTGTACGGTAAGGGTCGCCCTGGCATCATCCGTGGCATGGACATGAATGCCAAGGTCCCCGACGAGTTCATGATCCCCATTGAGAACCTGATGAACCCCCGGGCGCTGGACTTCCACGCCGAGAGCGAGTTCATCTACTTCGCTGACGCCGTGAGTTACATCATCGGGCGGCAGAAGATTGACGGCACGGAGAGAGACACCATCCTGAAGGACGGTAAGGAATGTCTGTTCGACTACCGTAGTATTTAACATGTCGTGCATTGCATCAAGACCTATTGCAGAATTGAATCGCAATGCATGTAGATTTGGGATGCAATATATATATTGAATTGTGACCAATGTGTCATGATAGAAATGATATCATGAGGTCACGAAAGCCCTTGTGGACAGTCACCCTCAATCTCTATCCCTCTGTCCCTCCCACCTGCCCTCTGTCCCTACCCTCAGGCGTCCACACCGTGGAGGGGATAGCGGTAGACTGGATGGCAGGTAARCTGTACTGGACAGACGACGGGCCCGTGAAGACCATCAGTGTGGCCAGGCTGGAGAAGGCCTCTCAGACACGCAAGACCCTCATCGAGGGCAAGATGACCCACCCCCGCGCCATCGTAGTGGACCCCCAGCACGGGTCAGACATTTTCCCCCTCCTTCTGCTCCTTTGCTCCTGTACACATCTCACACAAAGACCTCACAGAATGAGAATATGTTGGTCACTTTCCCAAAAACTACCAGGATTTCCCAGAAATCCCGGTTGGAGGATTCCTGGTTTCCTGCTTATTTGCTCCTGCTTCRGGGAATCTTCCAACAATAATTTCCGGAAAACCTCGGAATTTGGGGCAAGTTGGTGGAATTTTTCACCCTTTTAGTATGGATTTAACAGAGTGTGTGGTTGTAGGTGGATGTACTGGACAGACTGGGAGGAGGACCCCAAGAAGAGTAACCGAGGGAAGATCAAGAAGGCGTGGATGGACGGCTCTCACGACCAGGTCCTGCTGACCAGTAAGACCGTGCTGTGGCCCAACGGCCTGAGTCTGGACATCCCGCAGGGCATCCTGTACTGGGTGGACGCATACTACGACCGCATCGAGATGGTTTACCTCAACACCACCGAGCGCAAGGTCAGTTCGACTGGTCAGCAAGCCTCAACCCGAATGATGATGATTGTGATAGTCACACTGGTTGTCGCACATGTGAAATCTCCCCACTGGAGCGCAGGGTTCAGTCGTCGCGTCCACCCTTCCCACTGTTTCTCACACCTGCCTGTATCCCCCTCTGATTGCCAAAGTGTGTGTGTGAGTGAAAAAGAAGTGTGTGTGAGTGGAAAAAGAAGTGTGTGTGAGTGAAAAAAAAAGTGTGTGAGTGAAAAAGAAGAAGGGTTCTATGGTTTTCATCCTCAGCATGATCCACGTGCAATGATCCTCTTCTCTCTTTCTGATTTGGTCAGATGGTGTACGAGGGAAACGAGCTGAACCACGCCTTCGGCCTGTGTCACTACAAGCAGTACCTGTTCTGGAACGAGTACCGCGGCGGCAGCATCTTCAAACTAGATACCTCCACCAGCACTGTCACGCTGCTCCGCAACGAACGCCCACCCCTCTTCGAGATCCGTGTGTACGACGCTCACCAGCAGCAAGGTAACTTTACTGGTGGACACCTGGTGGGTAAACACTACAGTCAATGGGGAACACATTGAACACCTTTAACAGTGTCGTAAGCACGTCAGAGAAGTGTCATAACCCATGGCGAAACTTCTTATGCCACAAAATCCTAAAATTGTATTCTATATCAGTGATTTAACTAGTCTAGAATGAATGAATACGTTTAATGTCCCATAYGCAAATTTGCTTGGTAACAACGCTAACGGTCCTGTCTGCCTGTCTTCTGTTTGTTTCTATAGGGACCAACCTGTGTCGCGTGAAAAACGGCGGCTGCAGCAGTCTGTGTCTYGCTATCCCTGACGGCAGGTCCTGTGGCTGTGCTGACGACCAGATACTGGGTGACGACAATGTCACCTGTAAAGGTATGCATTGGGACGCTCTCAGGAGGGTCTCAGTCAGAGTAGTGTCTGTGATTTATGTACMTTGAACTGGGATGCCATATCGAAATATCCGTGTTTTAAGCTGGTGTGTCGAGAAGCAAATCTCACAGACCTGCTTTCTTCAGCTGAATTTGTTGTGAAAAACCCCTCGTAAGTAGATCAATCCATCCCACACAGGAACAGCAGAGACTGCGAAAGCCGTTGCTTTGCCACGTTATCCGTAACAGTCCCCTCCTTTCCTCTCCCCAGCCAACCCCTCCTACATCCCTCCTCCTCAYTGTCAGCTCGGGGAGTTTGCCTGTAAGAACAACCGCTGTATCCAGGAGCGATGGAAGTGTGACGGGGACAACGACTGTCTGGACAACAGCGACGAGGCGCCCGAGCTCTGCCGTGAGTCGGGTCACACCGCCACGCCGCCGCCAGGGTTACTGAGCAACGAGCACACACGCGACAACAAGTCACACACACYCGACAACAAGTCACACACACACACGCACAACGCGCACAGTTGAGAATCATGCGCTGTGAATTAGCAGCAACAGAGGATGAGCTACCTAATCCAAGCCCTAATGCTTGCTCTTCCTTGAGCCATGCAATATTAAACATCAATTGAGTGTCAAATAGGCCCATAGTTTCTCCATCCAACTCTCTCTTGGTGTGACAATTAGTAACACCTGGTTTCCTCTGTGTGTACATGAAAGTTCTTATGTTGGCCCACTTCTAGAGGATGACACAGCAGCAGAAGCTCAAGCGTCCCAGAACAGAATGTGCTTATAGCTGTGTGATMTCCACTTTATGAACTTACAGTTAACGTAAATGGTTCCTGACTAGGCCTAATATTAGTCCAGTTATAGAAGACTCCTCTGGGACCCAGTCTCTCTGAGAGAGATGCTGTATGGTCTTGTCTAATTCTATTGATCTCACGTTCAAATTCTACTGTTGTAAATCGTAAGTTTCTTCTCTCTCCCACAGACCAGCACACGTGTCCATCGGACCGGTTCAAGTGTCAGAACAACCGCTGTATCCCGCTGCGTTGGCTCTGTGACGGGGACAACGACTGTGGCACCGATGAGGATGAGTCTAATACTACCTGCTCAGGTACACACACACACACACACACACACATATATACACACATATATATATATATTCACTCATGCATGTAGACTCGTACACACGCCCTCCCCATCTGTAATGCTGCTATCCCCCACCCCTCTCCAGCTCGTACGTGCCCGCCCAACCAGTATGCGTGTGCCAGTGGGCGCTGCATCCCCACTTCCTGGACATGTGACCTGGATGATGACTGTGGGGACCGTTCTGATGAGCCGGCCTCCTGTGGTGGGGACTTCTGGCATCACACATCACCTCTGTAGCGTTCTATATTTTTCTGAATAGTTTAATGTTTGAAAGTCAACTCACTAAACCAGAAGCCTGGTCAGCAGATGTATTTCTGCTTTTTAGCCAAGCAAGAGTTTGGTTAGRTGGACAGTTTGGGGTTTTAGACTCTCACACTACTTAGTTTGAAGTGGGCCAAGAGAGGTCTGTTTGTGGCACATGATGGTGTTTCTAGGATGTCATTTTGGTTTCCTCTCGCCTCTCCTTCTCCCCAGCCTACCCCACCTGCTTCCCCCTCACCCAGTTCACCTGTGCCAACGGCCGCTGCATCAACGTCAACTGGCGCTGTGACAACGGTGAGCGCAAATCTCCTTTTACGCATTGCAATTCATAAGCATTTATGACCTGTATAATGTATTAATTCTTAAAAGTCTAGGCTGACATATGGAATTGTTTTAAGATGGTCATACTATGGATCATTTAGRTAAAACTACCCATCATACTTCCTTAATTTCTTTTACAACCGGTTACCGGTTGCCTTCAGACAAGTCCCGTGACACTTGTMGGGTCACATTTAGTTTGTAGCCCAAACGGTTRGGACGCTACAAACAGAAGTTGTCACATCGACGGTACCGACTTCAGACGAGCCATAGAGCAAAATGGAGACATTTGTGAGAGCATCCCCTTTTCAATAGAGGGGGTCATAATAGTTTTGTAGGTCACACCGTTCGGACGCTACAGACGTTTTGGAGAGAAGACCCATATTCGGCGTGTCTCGTGGTCTGACAGACACCGCTCTAGCTCTGCCACCTTTCACCTTTAGATGTGGAAGTYCGACATCGGCAGATGTGGAGGATATAACGACAGAAACCGACGGATTTTCATGGGCCTGTTATTCGACTCTAGTGGGTTAAGCATTTATAATGGCTTATTCATGGAAGTTAGTAAAAAATGTTACCTGTGTGTCTCTGTGCGTCTCTGCGTGTGTGTGTGTGCGCCTGCCCTTTCCACCTGTCTCCTTCTCTCTCTCTGTCTCTCTCTCTCTCTCTCTCTCTGTCTCTCTGTCTCTCTCTGTGTGTGTTCAGACAACGACTGCGGGGACAACAGCGACGAGGCAGGCTGCAGCCACTCCTGCTCTAGTGTTCAGTTCAAGTGTAACAGCGGCCGCTGCATCCCTGAGTACTGGACCTGTGACGGGGACAACGACTGTGGAGACTACAGCGACGAGACCCACGCCAACTGTACCAACCAGGGTGAGTTCTGGTACCGGTGCTGCCGCTGTGCTCTTGAGCAAGCCACTTGACCCCTAAACTGGCCCAGAGGCGCTGCACTGTGGCTGACACTAGCTTCCAACTCCTAGTATTGTTATTCTACTGTACCACCCCAACGGATGTTATAGAGCATCTCCTTCTTCATTGAGCACCTGGCAGGAGAGTGACATTGTGCTCATAGTGTTTGCATGAGTCTAGCAGTCTGSATTGCAGCTTCCATTGTTCTTCACATGAAGGAGAGTATACAGTATATTTGTCCTCAATACCCATATTTGTCCTCTTTTTAGTATACTGGTATATTATCGCCACATGAAATTCCTGTATCCTATTTCAGGCTGTGTACGTGTTGTCGTTTTGGATTGTGTAGAATGTRGTCCGGCTGATCCTTCATGTTGCTGCTCTCAGGGATGTGTTTATGCTCTGCGGTTAGCTGCAGATCCCTTCAGTATGGCTGAAGTTGTGCGGTTGTTTAATGACGGCTGGTCACATCGACCTTCACTTTAAGTGATGGGAAAAAAGTGAAGTCAGGTGAAATGGCTGGAGTAAGAAGAGCAGGCAAAGTTTTAGTCAGGGGTGTTGGGAGTGGGGGGGGTGACTAGTCTCTCTGGTGAGGTGTTGAGGGGCTTGGTAATGACTTGGTAATGGCTGTGTGGCTTTGGCAGAGATCAGTGGAGGCTAGGCAGAGCTTCCAAAGCCCCTCTTTCGCTCTATCTCGCTCTCTCCCATTCTCTCTCTCTCTCTCCCAGACTCTCTTTCTCTGTCACTCTGCTTTTTCTTCAGCTCTCAGTTTGGCTTTAAGAGAGGAGTTAATTGCTTAGAAGTTGTCCTGCCCCGGAGTGACAGGGGAGAGGTGTGTTTGTCTGTGTGTGTGTGTGCATGCCTGTTTGAGTTCAGCATGCAACATCGAGCCCAGCATGATCTTCTGGCCTAATGAGAGATCTGTGCCTAGTATGAAATCACAGTGACATCAACGTTCTTCTGCTGTTGTCGTGTTATTCCAAACTCCATTCCTACGTGTGTGTGTGTGTGTGTGTGTGTTGTGTGTGTGTGTGTGTGTGGTGTGTGTGTGTGTGTGTGTGTGTGTGTGTGGTGTGTGTGTGTGTGTGTGTGTGTGTGTGTGTGTGTGTGTGTGTGTGTGTGTGTGTGTGTGTTGTGTGTGTTCCATCCGTGCCAAGTGCCCAAACCCTCTGGAAGTCATTAGTTTGAGAAGAAAAGCAATACTGTTGCTTTCCCCTCTGTCTCACATATTGTATTCCACTTAGAAGGTCCTGGGCCTGTTCCTTATGCCCCTATGCCAACTGCTGATTCCTCCATGCCAACTCTTGCCATGAAGGGATGTCATTATTCCTCTTCCTTAATGACGCCCTTAACATCAGGCGATGATGTCCGTGGGAACAGAACAGAACAGCTTTGTCATTGTTTGTTCACGACCGAGACCCATCTGGAGCCTTAACACATTCTGACCCTGCAGACCTTTCCTGTCGACGGCTAACTGGGTTGAGGTATTTGATGTGTTACGACGGTTTCCCGTCTCTGCTATTGAATGGATTTGTCCGTAATAGAAGTCTCTTCGCTTGTCGCTCGCCACACTCTAACCCCTCTGCTGTTGGCTGACTCCGCTCTCTCTTCCTGTGTCTCCCTAGCCACCCGTCCTCCCGGTGGTTGCCACGTGGATGAGTTCCAGTGTCGCATGGACGGCCTGTGCATCCCCATGCGCTGGCGCTGCGACGGGGACACCGACTGCATGGACCTGAGTGACGAGAGCGACTGTGAGGGAGTGACGCACATGTGTGACCCAGCCGTCAAGTTCAGCTGCAGGAACTCTGGTGAGTTTGCGTGGGCCGTTTCAGCCATCAAGAGAAAMGAGCTAACCGCTCTCTCTTCCTGTCTCTTCCTCTATGCTATTGGCTAAGTGAGTCGGTGGCCTTTTTAAAATGTTTTAATCAGACCAGTTAGTGAGGGTTCAGGAAGTCGGTGTAGGGCAGGCTGTGGTGTGTGCGTGTGCCATGGGTTTTTTCTGCCCTCATCAGATTAGTCAGCGAGAAGTCCTGGTGTCTTCTTGCCCTACATCCTCTAGACGCCATAATAGTAACAGCCATGTCTCAGAGCAAGTATTCTTCATGTAGTAAGTCATGGCAGCAGTGTCTGGGCGGTTTGGACACGCATGGTCAAACACAATGTATCACTTAAGAGAGCTTGTTATCCCAAAGGGGCTTGTTGTGACAGAATATGACAGCAAGCTGCTCTCTGGGAACGAGGATGGCTTTTACCCACGGTGACCCCTTGGTGCTCCGGGGATTAAGATGTCTGGATTAACACGGCCAGCAGCATTCGCAAACGGACTGAATTACTCTAGTTCTTACGATTGATTTCCCAGCAGCAGTCACAAGAAGGCAACCATGTTTTTTTCCCAGAGTTCAGCACGCCATTGCAGCCATCACAATCTATGTTTCTCTATTCGGAGTTGAGCTTGCCTGATTTTTTTTTTCTTTCTTCGGGGTGTCCCTTTTCATGTTGCCACGGTGTTTCGTTGTCCCTTCAGTAAGACCCCGGTGTGTGATCTTCTGTCTGGTTGTCTCCTCAGCCTGTTGTGTCAGTGGGGTGTGACTTCTGACCTGTACCCTTTTGACCTGTCCCCAGCTCGTTGTATCAGCAAGGCCTGGGTGTGTGACGGGGACAGTGACTGTGAGGACAACTCGGACGAGGACAACTGCGAGGCGTTGGTGTGTAAGCTGTCTCACCACGTCTGTGTCACCAACGACTCGATCTGTCTGCCCACRGAGAAGCTGTGTGACGGCACTGACGACTGCCCCGACGGCTCTGACGAGAAACTRTGTGGTAAGAACACACACACTCGCCCACTCTCCCTACCCATAACTACACCACCGTGGTCAAGGTAGGAATTGCCTCAAACCACACATCTATATGATTACCCCTCTKTCTCCTCTCCTCTCTWCTCGCCACCCTCCACAGACCTGTGCTCCATAGACAACGGAGGCTGCAGCCACAACTGCTCCATCATCCCTGGGGAGGGCTTCATGTGTTCCTGCCCCCTGGGCATGGAGCTGGGCGCCGACAACAAGACCTGCCACATCATGAACCTCTGCGCCAAGCACCTCAAGTGCAGCCAGAAGTGTGAGCAGGAGAAGAGCAGCGTCAAGTGTTCCTGCTACGAGGGCTGGGAGCTGGAGACAGATATGGAGAGCTGCAAGAGCACTGGTGAGCAGAGGAGAGGGAGAAAGGAGGTTAGAGAGAGGGGTTATGGTAGTAGAGAGGTAGAAAATAGATATATAATCTTGTTGGCCATCCGATGAAAACCGTGGTTGTTTGTGTGATTTATGGCGTTCTGTAAATATTGCACTTTGGGTATATCTACCATAAGAACGGAGACCACGATTAAGACCATGTGACCTAACAAGGACAATCTCCAGGGCCCCTAAATGATCTCTTCCATATCCCATATTTCTCTACCCCCCCCCAGACCCCTTCAAGCCGTTCATCATCTTCTCCAACCGRCATGAGATCCGTCGTATTGACCTCCACAAGGGAGAGTTCAGCGTGRTGGTGCCTAACCTGAGGAACACCATCGCTCTGGACTTCCACCTCAGCCAGAACACCCTCTACTGGACCGACGTGGTGGAGGACAAGATCTACCGTGGGAAACTGTCCGAGAACGGAGGTGAGGGAGCGTCTCCATTTATTCAAGTTATTACTCATTGGACTCTTTTTTTTCCCCCCCAGCTGGCGTTAAGGCGGCACTAGTGTCAAACACTCGTTAGTTAGCAATTGCTTCGTGTAGAAACTGCCGCACAGGTATTTTCCAGTCCTGACGCCAGGTTTGGCAATTTACCAGTTAGTTATGACATTCATTTTGACAGTGGAAACTCGGCCTACCCAGCCGTGACGCACACTGCCCATATGAACATGGAACAAGAGTAGCCTATTGTGCGTTTTGTACTTGTATACTTCCTATTTCGAAACATAAAAAAACWGTTTTTTGTCCCACGTTTCATTTTATTTGATTAAAAACCAAGCATAGCCTCCCCTCAATTAAGGCCCTTTTCTTGTCTGCCCAACGCAATCGTAAAGTAGTCTAGACTGTCAATAAAAGGGATTAGCTCCTGAGACTGCTTGGAAATAACTCTTAATCACCAAAGCTTTATTAAAATATGTTTTGAGAGGAGTAAAACAGTGAGCCGACATTCCCTTTTTATCTACAGTATGCATTGTAGGCAGGCCCGTGTTATTTTAGCCSTGCAGGTCCTGTCTTTGACGTGCCTACAACCCTCTTCCATGATGTAGGCTACAGTGTCTTTCCTCTTAGTCTGAGGACTAACAAAAATGAGTTACAAAGTTTTGCGCTTTCTCTGAATGTACTTCAGTACAACAGTTTTGTCTCATGGTAGCCTCGCCTGTCAAATCTAGTCAAGATGTATATTAATGTCCCCAGCATAAATCCCCCAGACAGGTCACAGCTGGCCCTTGTTCTCCCCCCAACGTCCCAACCTCACACCCCTACACCCCTACCCCCCCCCCACCCCCCCCCCCCAACCCCAGGTCTGTTGGCCAATCAAGGGTGTGTTCCCAGAATCCCACAGAAGAAATCCAGGGACACACACACAGAGAACGACGGAAGGCTTTGTCTCTTCAAATTTGTCTCACCGCTCCGTTGCGTGACTGCAGCCACCCTGGGGCAGAGCAACAGACACACATACCGTGGTGTAGCGTAGGAACCAGCGTATTACATTAGTCCCTGTTCCCAGGCCCCCTCCCACGCCTCTAACCCTCTTAAAAACAACCCTCCCTCCACCATAAATCAGGTTCTGCTGATTTAAGATCTTTCAGTGTTTAGTTGTAGGGCCGGGACAATAGCAGGATCGCCATAGTATCGGGGCAAAGGAAACAAATGAGCGGATTTAACTTCTTTAGGAAAACGGCCCTAATGTTGGAAACAAACATCATTATGTTGGTATTCGGGGTCACATTTGTTTTCCAAGCTGTAGCGCACAATATTTTCCATACAGCAGGTTTTTAAAAGGACCAAAGAGTTTGGTCTGCTTTCGTGTTTTCATTTTTGCCATGGAAAAAAATATTGCGAKGCTGCTATCGCCACAGGGTCAAACACTCCAACAACAACAACAAAAAGTTTCCTCCCTACACACACAGCCTCCCCACCCTCCCCAGGCAAAGCCAACTGTGGTTCCAGCAGTATAACAACAACCGATCTGTGAAGAGGCCCTCTCCCTCTAATGCTGTAATCTAATGACTGTTGGAAYGCCATGTGAAGGACTCCACAGAATCATCAGCAGTACACCATTACTGCGTAGCTTTTATTGGGGTGCCAGGTTTTTCCGGGAACTGTGTGTGTCTGCGRGTGCGTGCTGTGGGTTTTCTCTCAAAAGTTTCCCAGAATTCACCACCTTCATTCTGCGATTTGTTAGCAAAGTGCTGCTAGAAATCCCACAGTGGTAAGCAGTGCGTGCCATGCCACTGACTGATTCTGATTCCACAGAGAATGGATTGCAAACAGTCCGCTCAGTTTGTCAGCGGTTTGTTACAGCGTGTGCGCCGCTGGGTAGAGTTAGTCTGTAACTGCTGTCTTTTGCCATGAGCTAGACAGACATATTGTATTGCGCCGGCAAATATTGCCCCGTTTTGCAAAGACATTTTAATACAGCTTGGTCCACTGTGTCCCATTTCTGTCACGTCCTTTATAAGAGAGGAGTTTGACCTATCCGATCAGGTTATTTTCTTCAATTTCCGTCTTACTGGCTTTTATCTGTGTGTTGAGGTCAGTGATGGGAATGTCAAACAAATCTAGAATTTCCCATGCAAGGCCTTTACCCAGCCATCTCCCATCCCTTACCCTCTCGCTCTCTCCCTCTGACCACCGTCCTCCTCCCAGCTCTGACCACTTTCGAGGTAGTGATCCAGTATGGGCTGGCCACTCCAGAGGGTCTGGCCGTGGACTGGATAGCAGGGAACATCTACTGGGTGGAGAGTAACCTGGACCAGATCGAGGTGGCCAAYCTGGACGGAACCATGAGGACCACGCTACTGGCTGGAGAGGTGGAGCACCCCCGGGCCATCGCCCTGGACCCCCGAGACGGGTGAGAATGAATCCATTGAACCACCACAGTGACATATACCATACCACAGATACTATAGAACTGGAAATAGTAGATCATATACAAGCAATGGTACTCTGATATAACTTCTGTATAGAACTGTAAAAAAGACACTGTGTGAATGACTACTGCTGGATATTCATGCATTTGTCTCCCTCTCCCTTTTGTTCTTGTTGTCTTCCTCTGTTGTCAGTATTCTGTTCTGGACGGACTGGGATGCCAGTCTGCCCAGGATAGAGGCAGCATCTATGAGCGGTGAGGGCAGGAGGACTATCCACAGAGAGACTGGCAGCGGTGGCTGGCCAAACGGACTGACTGTAGACTACATGGAGAGACGCATTGTATGGATCGACGCCAGGTACTGTTGCTCTCCTTACCGCGCACACCCACCCACCCACACACACACACACACACACACACACTCACCCAGACGCTCTCTCCCCCAGGTCTGATGCCATCTACTCTGCTCTGTATGACGGCTCTGGTCTGATCGAGGTGCTGAGGGGTCATGAGTACCTGTCTCATCCTTTTGCTGTCACTATGTACGGAGGAGAGGTGTACTGGACGGACTGGAGGACCAACACTCTGGCCAAGGCCAACAAGTGGACCGGCAACAACGTAACCGTGGTCCAACGCACCAACACACAACCCTTCGACCTGCAGGTGTACCATCCCTCCAGACAGCCCCAAGGTAGGTGACACACACAAATCATAAATGCGTACACAAACAAGCCACCCCACACTTCCCAGCTGTCTCTCACTGCTAACTGGACAGTGTCAAACGAAAGGGCAGGACTGCAGAGAGGTACGCTCCAGACCTCCTGAACCCAAACACATCAATCCTCTGGGACGGCTAACCGTCACTACTGTCTGTTGTGTGTTGCGTTGCCTCCATGTTCTACGAGACGTAGCATGGTTTCTAACACCTTGTAGACACACACACACACACACACTGTGGATCATAAAGGCCCCCCGCTGCAGTATTTGGCTTTTCAGACTGGACATACAGGACTTTAGATGACTTGTTGAACGTGTCACGTGGCGTGACAGACCGACTACACGGCGAGACATACTCCATGTACAGTTTAAAGTATCTGGTGGTAAAGGGATGGCTCGTCATGAAGACACACGTTTTGTGGTGATTTTGATTTGTGTAACTAACTRATTCTATGTTGTTGTGACGTGCTCTATAGTAGCCTGGATATCCAGTCATATGGCGTCATACACTATAAGATGTGATTTGTTCTCCACGTATATTTTTTTAAATGTATTTTACCTTTATTTAACTATGCAAGTCAGTTAACAACAKATTCTTATTTACAATGACYGCCTAGGAACAGTGGGTTGGTTAACTGCCTTGTTCAGGGGCAGAACGACAGATTTTTACCTTGTCAGCTCGGGGATTCGATCCAGCAACCTTTCGGTTACTMGCCCAACGCTCTAACCACTAGGCTACCTGCCGCCCCTATATAGTGATCAGTGGCCTACTATACTGTAGGAGTTCCCAGACTTTTAGTCAGTCAGGGGTTAATAGACTGTGCKCTGAGCTGATCACACAGTGTTTAACAGATGGAGAGAACTGGGCRCGTATCCACAAAGCAATTCAGAGTGCTGATCCTGGATCAGTTTCCCTTTTTTTTAGGTCATAGTGGATAATATTATACGGGCAGATTCTAGATCAGCACTCTTACTCTGAGATGCTTTCTGGATACAGGGGCCCTGATCTGAGGCGAAGGAATACGGAGCTGAGGTCTCACTGGCCAGTTGATTGACAGCTTCCCCCAGTCCCTCTGACACCGATGGGGAAACAAACCATGCCTGACGATGTCTGACTCAATCCCTATCCGTGTCTCGCTCTGTCCTCTGCTCCCTCTAATACTCCATCCCTATCTGCCGACCGCTCCCTTCACTCAGTCTCCAGCGCAATGCTCTGTGATGYAAGTGTTTTAGTAATTGAATCAAATAATACCTTTAAAAAAAAATATGTGTTGCCTTGGTCGAAATTGAATAGAATCGAGTCGATGGATCATTGCCGCAGTGGACCAGGTCTCTTTATTCAAACATGTCTTGGTCCTCTCTCTCCGTCAGCTCCTAACCCTTGTGCCACCTCTGATGAGCAGAGCCAGTGTTCTCACCTGTGTCTGATCAGCTACAACCAGACATTCTCCTGTGCCTGTCCTCACCTTATGAAGCTGCAGGCTGACAAACGCACCTGCAAAGGTAGGAACACACACACACACACACACACACACACACACACACACACACACACACACACACACACACTCTCAGAGGGCTGAATGGTGACCAATCTGTAATTTAGAAACACCCAATCGGACGATTGTCTTACTAATGAGAATAGCTCGGTTTTTAGTTCAGCCGCTCTTTGATATGCTCATACTGCCTTTTGTAGTTTCTGGATAGTAACCCTTCCCCTGTACCCCCCCCTTGTCTCTTCCATTCTCTCTCTCCAGAGTCTCGCCAGTTCCTGCTGTATGCCCGTCAGATAGAGATCAGGGGAGTGGACATAGACAACCCCTACTATAACTACATCATCTCCTTCACCGTGCCAGACATAGACAACGTGACCGTGGTGGACTATGACGCCGTGGAGCACCGGATCTACTGGTCAGACGTCCGAACCCAGACCATCAAGAGAGCCTTCATCAACGGCACCGGAGTGGAGACCGTGGTGTCTGCTGGTAGGATGACCGCTCTTTCAAATACTCCTCTTTTTTTTGTAGTGCCCAGATGTGCGATGTTTGCTCCTTTTTGAGGCTATTAGTTCCGATGGGCAAGGCAGGCTCAATCAAGCGCGGCTAACGTCTTTGAAAGGAAACTGCTTTTGAATCGACTAGGCTGATTTGTGACCAAATCATTTGTTTTATTGAATTTTTCGGTAACTGCCAAAATAAAGCAAACACCAACGGTGTCTTAATAGGMCATTGGGCCACTACGAACCAGAACAGCTTCAATGCACCTTGGCATAGATTCTACAAGTGTCTGGWACTCTATTGGAGGGATGCGACACCATTCTCACACAAGAAATTCCATAGTTTGATGTTTTGTTGATGGTGGTGGAAAACGCTGTCTCAAGCACCGCTCCAGAATCTCCCATAAGTGTTCAATTGGGTTTAGATCTGGTGACTGACACCACACACACACACACACACTGAGATCTCTTCTTCTAGCCATGGTAGCCAAAATAATGGACGACTGGGCATTTTTATACACGACCCTAAGCATGATGGGATGTTAACTGCTTAATTAACTCAGGAACCACACCTGTGTGGAAGCATCTGCTTTCAATGTGCTTTGTATCCCTCATTTACTCAAGTGTTTCCTTCATTTTGGCAGTTACCTGTAGTTAGTGGTTTAGTTAAATTTGCCTGTATGTGTGCTTGGTTTTCTTCAGACCTGCCCAACGCCCATGGTCTGGCAGTAGACTGGGTGTCTAGGAACCTGTTCTGGACCAGCTATGATGCCAATAAGAAGCAGATCAACGTGGCCAGACTGGACGGATCCTTTAAGAACGCTATTATCCAGGGCCTTGACAAACCCCACTGTCTGGTCCTGCACCCTATACTGGGGTGAGTACACACACACACACACACACACACACACACACACTGGAGTAGGAATGGAGTTTTCGAATAACACGACGACAGCAAAAGAACGTTGATGTTGTCACGGTGATTTCAGTGACCGTCAAACCAAGCTTAACGTGTAATAACATATCATGTGTTTGTCCTTCTGCAGAAAGATGTACTGGACTGATGGGGACAACATCAGTATGGCCAACATGGATGGCAGCAACCGTACCATGCTCTTCACCAATCAAAAGGGCCCTGTGGGTGAGTGGGTGAACACTAACACTGTAGTGTACAACAATGCTGAGCAAGTGGGAAAAAAGTGAGAGTCAGAGTGTGCGAGCGTGAGTGAGTGCGTGAGTGAGTGTGTGAGTATTGTTTCTCCTCCGTACTATGTGATGTTTTTTCCTGCCCTGTTCAGAGAAATGAGTCATTGAAGTCGCTTGCATTGTTTACCATAAGTTAATGTGACAGTACCGTGTTTGACCACTAGATGCTGCTGTTCCTGCTATACCGCCTCACTACTTTATCCATTTTGCTGGTCTCCTGTGCTTATTAAATAGATCACAACATTTCCTTCACAATTTTGTGTCGACAACCAATAGATTTAGCTCATAATGAAAATAAATTGGGTGGTCACCCTCACAATTCAAGTCCTCCATGAAAACAATTCAGTTTGCCAGTTTCTCTTAAACCTGTGTCCAAGAAAGGACCCCGTTGTGTACAGTTTGTTCCCTTCAGAATAGGTCTGGATTAGTTACTGTTAGGCCTTTRCTGATGAACAAGCAAACCATTAGGCTGCATCAGTTTTAATGGTTTCAGTGTTATGGTCTTCAATGGTCAAAGTACCTTTTTCTAACTACAGAAAATATTTTGGAACCGTCAGAGAATGTGAGTGTAGTTATATGTCCCCTTTCTGTCCCTGCCAGGCCTTTCTGTAGACTACGGCACAGAGGGAGGGAGTCTAACCATGTAGTGTTATCTGTCCTATTTGTCCCCTTCAGACCTGTCTGAAGACTATGACATAGACTGTGTGAGTGAACGAGAGAGGTCTGACTGGGATCGTGTTGTGCTAACTATATCCTATAGGCCTGTCTATAGACTACGACAGTGAGCAGCTGTACTGGGTCAGCTCAGGGAACGGCACCATCAGCCGCTGTCAGATGGACGGCTCAGGCCTGGAGGTCCTGGACGGGGTCAAACCAGGCAGGCTGACCAAGGCGTCCGCTCTGGCTATCATGGGTAAGGCAGAAACAAGCTATGCTTGGCTGAAATGATGTCTTTATAATCCGCTTTGCACTCTGGGTTCGCTGCTGTGTTAGTGTTATCTGTGGAATGATTAGTTTTTTTTGTGTAATTCGTTTGTCTATTGTGTCTATGTTGAGTCTGGAATTAAATGCAGTTTGAAACCCGAAAAATCTTTATTGTCCATTAACATTATCTGCCTAASTTTAAGCAGTCACCTTTCTTGTCTAAACTTAACCAATCACATTTGTTTCTGCCCTCAGGAAAAATATGGAATCAGGAAAACTCTGCAACGTGGTGTGAAACACCATTTTAAACCATTTGTGTGCTGTGGTACTGAATATCTATGCTGTGTGTCTAGGTGACAAGCTGTGGTGGGCAGACCAGGGGACAGACCAGATAGGGACGTGTGATAAAAGTGATGGCGGGAACTGGAAGGTGCTACGTAACAACACCTCTCCTATGATGCACATGAGAATATACAACGAGAGCCTGCAGATAGGTACAGGTAAGACGTCGCACTGTTGACACACCTACGATGTCCCGCTTTCCGACTTACCAGGTCGAAACTCCGCGAGTTAATGAATGAGAAACAAGATGGWGTTTTTTGTGATMTTTCATTGTTTGWCTGTATTTTTCCCCTGTTGTRCCAGGCATCAACCTGTGCAGTAATAACAATGGAGACTGTTCCCAGCTGTGCCTGCCCACCTCCTCTACCACCAGAACCTGTATGTGTACTGCAGGCTACAGCCTTAAGAGTGGACAGCAGTCCTGCGAGGGTAAGAGACCGTCACACACACATTTTTAAACACTTTATTCAAATCCACAAATCACGTTACGTCGCAAAGGGATTCAAACATTCAAAAGGTCACAGGCGCTTGGACACTCGTGGATATAGAAGCACCTCATCCTCTATATAGCCTTGCTGTGTAGAATATACAGAGACATCTTACTGTAACAGTAGCCTTAGTAACTTTCTGTCCTCCCTCTCCAGGTATGGGRTCCTTCCTGCTCTACTCAGTACATGAGGGAATTAGAGGAATCCCCCTGGACCCGTCTGATAAATCTGATGCCCTGGTGCCCGTGTCTGGCACCTCGCTAGCTGTGGGCATCGACTTCCACGCCGGTGAGTATACTGCTGTGGGCCTACCAATTCCGAAACAGGAGTTTGGTTTGAGGATCAAGTCACTTGAGTGTTAATGTGTAGTCACACCAACCGTACTGCAAAGATGTTTCCCCAAACTGTTTCTACGCTGTACCTGCCTATGGTCTTCCAAGTAATTACTATGTAACTTTATTATGTTCAAGCAACATTGACAAATATTATCCAGAGCAATTAGGGTTACATGCCTTGCTCAAGGGCACATCGGCAGATCCCCCCCCCACCCCCCACACACATTCAGCTCCGGGATTCGAACCGGCGACCTTTTGGTTACGGTCCCAATGCTCTTAACTGCTAGGCTACCTATTTTAGTAGGACTTTATTTTGGTAACGGTAATGATTATTGTATCCGGTTACTAACCGTCATCACGTCTGTCTTGTTAGAAAATGACACTATCTACTGGGTGGACATGGGACTGAGCACCATCAGCCGAGCTAAGAGAGACCAGACGTGGCGAGAAGACGTGGTGACCAACGGCATCGGCAGGGTGGAGGGCATCACTGTGGACTGGATCGCAGGTCAGAGAACAACCAGAACCGTAACCACGTACACACGCAGGGACGCATACACGCACACCCACTGACTCCTCCCATCCGTCCCCTGTCAGGTAACATCTACTGGACAGACCAGGGCTTTGACGTCATCGAGGTGGCCAGACTCAATGGATCCTTCTGCTARGTGGTCATCTCCCAGGGCRTGGACAAGCCCCGCGCCATCACCGTGCACCCAGAGAGAGGGTGAGTAGTTGGGGCTGGGACTAGGGATTGGGTGTCTGCCCGTAGTGCTCTGTGTGTCTTAACATGGTTACTTATAGGTTGTTTTTATTAGTCCAGCAATCAGTTATGTTTGCACTTTGATTAATAATTGCGAGCAGTAACTGGTCATATGACGGGGAAACTGTACATTTTTGCCTTCAACCTCATATGAGTGTGTGTCTGCGTGTTTCTGCAGGTATCTGTTCTGGACAGAGTGGGGCCAGGTCCCCCGTATAGAGAGGGCCCGTCTGGATGGCTCTCAGAGATTAGTCCTGGTCAACTCCAGCATCATGTGGCCCAACGGAATCTCCATCGACTACAAGGTACAGTCCACACACACACATCCATCTTTCAGATTCACACCTAGCGTTTTCTTTTCTCCTCTCTCCTGTTTTCTTTTAGAAAGCGGTTTGAGTATTTGTCTGATTGTGTGTGTAGGAGGGGCTGRTGTACTGGTGTGACGCACGGACAGACCGGATCGAGCGCATCAACCTGGAGACGGGAGAGAACAGAGAGGTGGTGCTGGTTAACAACAACATGGACATGTTTGCTGTGTCCGTCTTCGAGGGCTACATTTACTGGAGTGACAGGTGAGCTCCCTGCTGTCRTATCCCTGTCACCTCCTCGGTCTTGGTTTAACCCTTAATATGTTACCCTGCTATGGTATACTTGATTTACTTGGCTAATGTGCTTGGCTCCTTTAAGGAGCATAAGGCCATAGACGAACAGTTTTCCGACATTTTATGCCGTCCTGCCATTTACCAGACTTAGATTCCCATCGCGTGAGTGTCGTTTAATACAATTTGTGTTTGTTTTACCTCCAAGCCTGTTTGAACGTGACTGACTAGTGTTTTGTTTGCCGTGTTGGACCAGGACTCACGCCAACGGTTCCATCAAGAGAGGCAACAAAGACAACGCTACAGAATATGTGTATCTGAGGACAGGCATCGGTGTACAACTGAAGGACATCAAGGTCTTCAACAGGGACCGGCAACAAGGTAAGGACATTTAACCTCTAAGAGAGACCCACATGTGTGGCAGGGTTTGGATCCATTTCATTTTAAATCGGTCCACGCAGGAGTTTAATTGACATTTCAAATGAAAAGTAAYTAAATAGGGYCAGTTATTTTGAACAAGGATTTTTAATTCCCTTCCTGGATTGACTGAAARGGAATTCTCTCTAACCCTGGTGTGCTGTGTTAAATTGTGTGAGACTGATGTGACTATGAGACTGATGTGCGTGTGCTCTCCCTCAGGCACCAACGTCTGTAAAGACAACAACGGCGGCTGCGAACAGCTCTGCCTTTACCGRGGCAACGGGGAGCGAACGTGCGCCTGCGCACACGGCATGCTGGCCGAGGACYGCCGCGGTTGCCGCGACTACGACAGCTACCTGCTTTACTCGGAGCGGACCATTCTGAAGAGCATCCACCTATCAGACGAGACCAACCTGAACGCCCCCATCAAGCCCTTCGAGGACCCGGAACACATGAAGAACGTCATCGCRCTGACCTTTGACTACCGCGGAGGAGGGGGGAGGGGAGCCAATCGGATCTTCTTCAGTGACATACACTTTGGAAACATCCAGCAGATCAACGATGACGGATCAGACCTCAAGACGGTGGTGGAGAGTGAGTATGAACGTTGACCCTGTTATGTTCTACTGTCCGCAAGAGGCAAAACATTCTGGCGGATCCTCTCAATGGAGGATGTTGGGGTATCGTGTAGAATTGGCCGTTTTAGCTGGGCTTTCACGCACTCGTACACGTGTGGTTTTTAATCAGCTTGTGCTATTAAAAACGGGAAAAAGTTAATGCGCCTCAGCTGAGCTAATTGTGTTTATTGAAATGAGGTGAGGTTGTAAGACCAATCTTGTTCAAGTCAAACATTGTGCCCCACTGTCCATAGGTCTATATAGTAGTCTATAGTAAGGTCTATAGAGTAGTCTTATAGAGTAGTCTATAGAGTAGTCAGTTCTATAGAGTAGTCTATAGAAGGTCTATAGAAAGGTCTATAGAAGTGTCTATAGTAGTGTATATAGAAGGTCTATAGAGTAGTCTATAGAGTAGTCTATAGAAGGTCTATAGAAGTCTATATGAGTATCTATAGAGAGTCTATAGAGTAGTCTATAGAGGTCTATAGAGTAGTCTATAGAAGGTCTATAGAGTAGTCTTAGAAGTAGTCTATAGAGTAGTCTATAGAGAGTCTATAGAGTAGTCTATAGATAGTCTATAGAGTAGTCTATAAAGTAAAGGTCTATAGAGTTATTGCTATAGAGTAGGTCTATAGAAGGTCTATAGAAGTAGTCTATAGAGTAGTCTATATAGTGGTCTATAGAGTGGTCTATAGAAGGTCCATAGAGTGGTCTATAGAAGGTCCATAGAGTGTCTATAGAAGGTCCATAGAGTGGTCTATAGAAGGTCCATAGAGTGGTCATATGAAGAGTCCATAGAGTGGTCTATAGAAGGTTCATAGAGTGGCTATAGAAGGTCCATAGAGTGGTCTATAGAAGGTCCATATAGAGTGGTCTATAGAAGGTCCATAGAGTGGGTCTATAGAAGGCCCATAGAGTGCGTCTATAGAAGGCCATAGATGTGCGTTATAGAAGGCCCATAGAGTGGTCTATAGAAGGCCCATAGAGTGGTCTATGAGAAGTGGCGCATAGAGAGTGGTCTATAGAAGGCCCATAGAGTGTCTATAGAAGGCCATAGAGTGGTCTATAGAAGGCCCATAGAGTGGTCTATAGAAGGCCCATAGAGTGGTCCATAGAAAGTTTATAGTGAACATACCTGGTCCATAGAGGGTCATTAAAGCTCTATAGAATATCCGTTAAGTATCCACAGAATGTCCATCGAGTTTTCATAGTAACCCTTAGAATCCGGGTAGGGGTAGGGGTGGCGTATCCAGCTCCACAGGGTTGAAGGGCTGCACCATGTCCCTGCCCCTGAACACCCCCGTACACCCTGCCATACACCCCCTGCACCCCTCCCATCTCTCCCGGCCCAAGTCCATCAGATCCCTCCTGAACTTATTGGACATGAACACGTAGAGGACYGGGTTAACCACCGCTGCTGAAGACGCCAGTAGGCGGATGAAGATTGCTATGGAGCGGTAGCTGGAGACACCAGAGATTCTGACCCCTTTGAGGGAGGGAGAGAGAGAGGGATAGATGTTTAATCCAGTCCACAATATTACAACAATTGAAAAGACAATATAACAGAATAATAAAAAATTTAAATAAACATTTTTATGTGGTACCTAGGAGGGAGAACATGAGGCCGTAGGAGGGCAGCCAGCAGAGGGTGAAGACCAGCACCAGCAGCGCTGACGTGTGGGTCACCTGTGGGTCACAGAAATAAACAGAACATTAGAATACATAGAGTTTAAACTAGAAGCGACACTAGAATGGACCCCGGATATCCCGGCAACATGACTACAGGACAGCGGCCACCTTGGTCAGGTTACCTGGCTCTGGTAGCGCTCCAGCTGGGAGGCACATCCCAACAGTCTCATCTGGCGCAGGAAGCAGTAGATCTTGGCGTACATCATCACAATAACGCCCAATGGTATCGCAAAGGCAAACAGGAACAACGCTGTGCTGTACACCAGCTGACTGAGGCCYCCCAGGAAGGCGAAGCAGTGTAACGCGCTGGACACCGCCACCGTGCGGAAAGCAAACTGCGGAGCTGCCAGGGCTACGGCGGGAACCCAGAGGAGCACCACGGTCAGTTTGAGGCGGCTGTGCATGCGGGAGCGGAAGGACCAGGCGGGGTGGACCACAGTCAGGTAGCGGGTCACGGCGAGCGCAGCCAGCGTGAAGACTGAGGCGGAAGAACAGGCCACGCCCAGGAAGCTGACGACCTAATAATCAGCAAAACACAATTGTAGAGCGTATTTCTCATACCCAAGGCACTATACAACATYATCATAAAAATACTGTTGAAGATCTAAGTAAGGAAGTACATAAAAATAAAGTGTATCCCTAGTCAAAGAATGAAAAGATGGCGAGATGAAGGACCTTGCAGAGGAAGCTGCCGAAGGGCCAGGAGCCCAGGGCGATGGCCGCGGTGTGGAAGGGTAGGCAGAGCAACAGCAGCAGGTCAGCAGCACTCAGAGCCAGCAGCAGGGTGTCTGTSCCATGAGGAGGCTTTCCACCTACACACACCACCACAGTGGAACAAGTTTTTTTTCACGCTTTCAATGTGTCGTCCTCTGGGGTCTTTTTTTGCTTTTGTACTTTTTTAATTTAAGACTTTCTAACTGCACAAAATGTTTACCCCCCCAAAAATCGATCAATCACCTCGCCTCCTGCGGCCGGCCAGGATGGAGATGACTAGGCAGTGGCCCGCCAGGCCCGTCACCAGGATGAGGCCGTCCAGCATGGGCACCAACAACTTTGTCATCTCGGTCCCATCTGTCCCATTCCCCTGGCCCCCACCACTACTAATGTTATACAAAGCTCCCCCATCACTATTGTTCATCAGCAGCATTTCACCACAGTTCTTTGTTGCAAAGCACATTTTGAATTCTATTCTATTCTGTCCTCCGTAGACACGCACGGTGGCGCTGATATTTCAGACTACTAATTATCACTAATCTTGATAGTAGTTATAATGACTGTCTGATAATAGGGGACATAACAGTAACACTGTCTCTGACACTTCTCCCCAACACCCCTCCTCCCAACGTACCCTCTCCTACTGTAAAACCTTATCACTCGTAACCACATTGGCACTTCAACACGACGACTGACAGGTTCACTGACGCGTTCACCTTGACAGGCAGCAGCGAACTGAGCAGTTAAGGTCGTTCATGCTTAGAAGCGCGTGAACAATGCATCGGTGTCTGTTCTTCCTCGTCTCGAATGCAGTTGCGATTCCTTTACGTTTCCACTTAGACGATGTGACAATCTTTATCCGGGCGGTTTGTATTTGACAAGAATGCAGCATCAATTTCTGTTGTTTAGTTTCTACGGTCTCTGGCCAGAACACCCAACAAGAAAATAGTATTGTGGAATCAGGGGCGTAGTCCACTCCAGATTTCCAAAACAAGTTTTAATGATCCAAGTTTACACACAAATACTTCTTCTTAGAGACTGACATTGAGAGAGGAGTCCATTCCTGACGCTGGCTGCATACTGGCTGTGTTCCATATCAGTATTCCTCCCCCCTCCTCCCCCCAAAAAGTTGGTGATTTAAAAAAATATATATYGCAACCCAGTTCTGGTCCTGAGCTTGTATTGAAAAATGTCTATCCAGTCTCTTCCTTAATGTTGTATTGATTTGTTGAAACCAAGCAACACTATAATACAAAGGAGCTGCTGTCGCTGGCTGCCMTCTCAGTTGCCATTTAAAAGCAGTCAATTCTACTTGAAGTTAAGTGCCTCGCTGCGGTGTCTGTAGTGTTGTCGTCCGTTATGAGGTTCATGCWGCTATCCTGCCTGCCTGGCCACAGATTCAGATTCCTCGGGTAGCCGGAGAAGAGGCGGAACAACCAAGAACGCGAGAGAAGGAACGAAGACCGACGACGACAAAAAAAAGAGGACACAATAAAGACGGGGAAAGAGGGCTTTGTTGGTCTTGAGAACGATACTCACTGTTCGTCTGTCGGACAGGTAATGTTGTCAGTTCTGTAACAGTCCGCTTCTCGTTTAACTACTGTTTGAACAGGGGSTGAGATAGGAGCTGGGAGGAGGAGGGGAGTCACAGAGGTGTCTCTGATTTAAGTTACAGTTAAACTGTTCAGAACACACTAACCCTGGCAGGTACATCACATCTGTATAGCTTTACTGATTAACCAGTTGTTTGCTAGCGTCCTTGCCAACATCTCCTTTTTGTCTGCCCTTATCACTAGGAATTTCAAGGATGTAGAATATCGACTGTGGCTTGGACGCCAACTTAGTAGAGTTCTGGTTGGTTAGCTTTAAATGCTGGCCTCTGCAATGTTTTGCCTGTTCTTAATGTAGTCCCTCTCTGCTACAGTTTGACTGCTTGTCTGTAGGTGCAGACAGATTTCCAGCCCTCCTCCGTCCACCTTAAACACCTGGGAGAAAAATAACTCGTTATTGACTTTTGACCGTGAGCAAACAGTTACATGGAGTGTCCAGGCTTTTATTATTGAGCAGTTGCTGTCATAAAAATGGACAGTGGTGTGACGCCAGCAGATGCTGGAAACTCTGAGAGAAGCCCATAAGGGGTGACCCTTGAAAGAGTCTACAGGGGATTATGTTTGGGTGACCTCTCCTCTGCTGGGTGTCACACAGCTACTTGAGTCAGAAAAGGGTTTCAGAATCCTGAAATGGAAACTGTAGAGGGAGAAGGTGTGTGTGTGTGTGCGTTCTGMTGGTGTCTTTTTTTTATTTTCTTCCTGGATAACAAGTCACCATGAATAACAGGGTCCGCGGGGAGAGGAGCAGTGTGTGTGCAGGCAGTCAGCCATGAAATGACAGGATGATACCGAACAGCAGGCATGGCAAGGTCCTTCACTCATAGCACTGTACCATTTGTCCTTTCTTCTCTCGCTTTCTTTTCTCCTTTCTCACGGTCTTTCTCTCTCTCTCCCCTCTCTCTTTCTCCTCACAGCTTTTTTCCATTCGACAGCTGATTTGGATGGACATGCCCATATAAGAACCTTTCCCATTGCCATTTAACCACTGCCTTTCTGGAAAGTTGACCATGCTTGCAACCTATTCCATCTTTTAATGATGATTCATGATTAGAGTTGAATTCACCCCTTAAAGGCCTTTGTAGAGAGGTTCGCTCCCTTTGCCAATACTACTACATACATTGAAGCGTTCCCTTTTTTTCTGCTGTACTTGTTTGGATTTTTTTCCTTCTCAGCAGGCGATGCTCTTTCATTGGCTCTCTTGGTCCGTTTGCTAGAGACCCACCAAGGTCTGTGACAGTAGTATTGACTGTGTTGTGACCACTACACTAAAGGATGACAGGGTGCTGAAAACTTAATCATGTCTTGTCTTGTTTTCTCCTGTACTGTCACAGTCCCTCAATAGGGCGTATACCTTTACTGACTGTCTTTCCCCCTCTGTGTTCTCTCGCTCTCTCGCTCTCTCCCCCCAGATGTAGGCTCAGTGGAGGGCTTGGCGTACCACCGTGGCTGGGACACCCTCTATTGGACCAGCTACACCACCTCCACCATCACCCGACACACGGTCGACCAGAGCCGACCGCAGGCCTACGACCGCAACACCGTGGTCACCATGTCTGGAGACGACCACCCCAGGGCKTTTGTACTGGATGAGTGTCAAAAGTGAGTGGCAGTGATGTTCGTTTGTATTTTGATATTTTTTATGTAGAATTTGAAGGAGCGTGAATGACTTTTGAAAGCCCCCGACAACGACTACTAGATTTGAATTGACGGATGAAATGTCAAACCGTAGCTGTTTGGTCAGTTTTATTAGTCTGTTACTGGAGCGTTTTATTCATCGACTCCATTACTTTGTCTTTCTACCATATTGTCTGTTTGTTTTATGTAGCTGACCATTTTCCCAGGCTATTTTTAACTGGCCCTTTACTTCCTGTTGTCCTTGTCTACTAGTCTGATGTTCTGGACCAACTGGAACGAGCAGTCCCCCAGTATKATGCGTGCCAGTCTGTCTGGTGCCAACGTGCTGGTGATCATCGGTAATGACATCCGCACCCCCAACGGCCTGGCCATAGACCACCGCGCCGAGAAACTCTACTTCTCAGACGCCACGCTGGACAAGATCGAGCGCTGCGAGTACGACGGCAGCAACCGATACGTGAGTCACCTCTGTTACCTGTGACTTGTTGGGACGGTGTTGACGCCAGCCACTGTGGACCCCCAAGGGTCTGCGCTTGTGTTCTCTTATCTAACCATTTTTTTTATTTGTTCTGAATCATTATCGAAATAAGATCTCTAATACTTTTGGTTGTTTGAAGACAAACTGCTTTTCTTACTAGCCATGTCACCCCCCCCCCCCCCCCCATAGGTGGTTGTGAAGAATGAGCCAGTGCATCCGTTTGGCCTGGCGGTGTATGGAAACTACATCTTCTGGACTGATTGGGTCCGCAGGGCCGTGCTCAGGGCCGACAAGTTTGTGGGTAGAGACATGAGGTTGCTGAGAAATGACATCCCCCAGCAGCCAATGGGAATCATCGCTGTGGCCAACGACACCAACAGCTGTGAGTGATGGAACTCATGGGGAAGGTCAAAAAGGYGCGGGTCATTTATGCTGACGAACTGCCAATTGAGTCCAACGTAGTCTAGATGGCTCCAGGGCTACGGCGGGAACCCAGAGCTTAATCATGTCCATGCGGATATTACACAGGGTTACTGTAAAGTTTCTGTATTTTGGGCGCCAGGCTAGCCTAGTGGTTAGAGCGTTGGGCTAGTAACCGAAAGGTTGCAAGTTCAAATTCCCGAGCTGACAAGGTAAAAATCTGTCGTTCTGCCCCTGAACAAGGTAGTTAACCCACTGTTTCTAGGCCGTCATTGAAAATAAGAATTTGTTCTTAACTGACTTGCCTAGTTAAATAAAGGTKAAATAAAKATMTAAAGGCTATGCAAGTACATTTAATTGATTTTAATTCTACCAGGTGAGTTCTCTCCCTGTCTGATCAACAACGGGGGCTGTCAGGACCTGTGTCTGCTCACCTCAGACGCGAGGGTCAACTGTAGTTGCCGTGGAGACCGCAGACTCCTGGAGGACAACTCCTGTTCGGGTGAGAAGGGGTGGGGGCCTGTGGACARTGTGAATCAATAGGTTCTCGTTAGGGGTCACGGTCTAGGTTAGGATACACATGGTGCTGACGGTCTCTCCCTGTCCCTACTACCGTAGCTCTGAACACGTCGTGTGGCAGTGTGGACGACTTTGAGTGTGGCAACGGGGACTGCATCAACTACAGCCTGACCTGTGACGGCATGGCCCACTGCAAGGACAAGTCAGACGAGAAACCGTCTTACTGCGGTGAGTCTGTGTGTGTGCGGCTGGTGTTTTTGGGATGTCAGTTCAATTTCAAGAAAGAGAACAGTGTAATAATTGTTTAGTCATACTATATTGGTCATAGTAAGACGGCTGGAGTACGTCTTCTGACGCTGGTCTTGCTCTCTGCAGCGAACCGGCTGTGTAAGAAAGGCTACAGGCGCTGTATCAACGGCCGCTGCATCGGCCACATGTTCTGGTGTGACGGGACTGACGACTGTGGAGATCACTCCGACGAGCTGCCCTGCAACAGTAAGTAGTGTGTGCCTGCGTGCGTGCGTGCGTGCGTGCGTGCGTGCGTGCGTGCGTGCGTGCGTGCGCGTTACTATACCCGTTCTAATGTGTGTGTGCGCCTGTTCTCCAGTGACCCTGTGCAAAGCCGGAGAGTTCCAGTGTCGAGATGGGAGCTGCATCTCCAACACCAGCCGCTGTGACCAGGTGGTCAACTGTGAGGACGCCAGTGACGAGATGAACTGCTGTAAGTCTACAGGCTGTCTTTTACATGTTGGATATCTGTGACGAAAGGTCATTTGAGCTCAGTAATGGAGAACTGTTAAGTATGGATGCGTCTGAAATGGCTCAGTATATGCTGRGGCTAGTGCATCCGTTTTTAACATAGCCCACATAGGGCACATATGATCCCCACTCCGTGTTGAACMTACAGACGCTGCTCCCAGGAGCCCCTCAACTAACCACCTAATGATTGTTCATTTGTGTATGACGTCTCTCCTCCCCAGTGCCAACTGACTGTTCCCGCTACTTCCGTCTGGGGGTGAAGGGGGCGACCTTTCAGAGCTGTGAGAGGACCACGCTGTGCTACCTGCCTTCCTGGCAGTGRGACGGCAACAACGACTGTGGAGACTTCTCGGATGAGAGAAACTGCCCAGGTAACGGGCAGACAGATCTTACCTTTCTCCTTTTAGGGCCTATTGGGCAGTAATATCATTCGGACAGGGCTTTAAACGTTCTGCGTTTTCTTTCAAACACTTAAAGCGTTTGTTTGAGCCTGCCCGGAGTGCCAAAATGGGCGGGGGTGGCACTTTTGGGACTGCTCAATTGGTTACATTGTGCAGGAAATGAAGCATGGCTATTTGAACCCCTGGTCTGACTCATTGCCAAACGTCTTTAGGGTCTTCAAAGCGTTACAGTGTACTCTCCGTCTCTCTCCACCAGACAAGAAGAAGCTGAAGTGCCCGGTGAACTTCTTTGCGTGCCCCAGTGGTCGCTGTATCCCTATGAGCTGGACCTGTGACAAGGAGAACGACTGCGAGAACGGCGCTGACGAGACCCACTGTGGTCAGTCTCTTTGACAGATATTAGATGCCTTCTGTGCTTCCCCGTATTCCCTTAGCTGATGTAATGCACAACTTTGTGTTGTACTGTTGTGCCACAAAGATCAAAACGGTGTGGTCTCCCTGCGTATTCAATAGATAAACACAACGAGCATGGGGGTCKGAGTTTAATAATTCATTCAACGTTGTCCTAATTTCAATAATAAAAATGTAAAACTGTGGTGATAAATCTATTCTTGCACAAAGTGATGATGAAATTCACTAACGTTTTCCCTCTGTCTCTGCAGATAAGTTCTGTACGTCCACCGAGTTTGAGTGTGGGAACCATCGCTGTATCTCCAACCACTGGGTGTGTGACGGCGCTGACGACTGCGGCGACAATAGTGACGAGGACAGCAGATGCAGTGAGTGGCTCAACCGACACCCCAGATCACACCCCAGATCACACCCCAGATCACACCCCAGATCACACCCCAGATCACACCCCAGATCACATCGAGTTTTCTACCAGACCCTCTGCTGACATTGGCAGCAATTAGCAACACGATTCCCAAATTCTCCCAAACATATTTACTCAGGAGGAGCCAGATTCGTTGGTTGGTTGATTGATCCTTTTAATTGGTCGACCGCTACTCTGAAGTTATCTAACCTGTTCATGTCTCCGACGTTGCCATAGAAACCAAGACGTGCAGCCCAGAGGCGTTCCAGTGTCCCGGCACCCATGTGTGTGTCCCTCAACGCTGGAAGTGTGACGGGGATAAGGACTGTCTGGACGGGGCTGACGAGAGTGTCAAGGCTGGCTGCTGTGAGTAGTCGCCTTCTTCGGTTTGCGCCGCTGTTCAGGCACCMTGGTTTGAAAGTGAGGTAGCAACAGCATTTATTTTTCTCTGTTGTGAGTAGGAGGAGAGCCACAACACGTCCACAAATGTCCTAATAGTCACCACAGCTGATCTGAACTGGACTTGGATAGATAATATAGTACTCTGCCCCTATGCATTGTACCCATCAAGGCTGCTGTGAGTTGGAGAACGATCTCTCAACATCTCCTCCACTCACTCCATAATAATCACCACACCTGAATTGGGCTTCGGTAGTAGAACTAAGTAGAAAGTAGAACATTCCCCATTTAGCTGTGGTATTAATAGATGAATGGGAAGGCATCAGACTTCCGTCTGTTTTAGGATTCGTCTTAATGATATGATCAGCGGAGACTTAAATGGCAACGAGTTGAAGACTTATTAGAGACTGCTCAGGTTACGTGTCGTGTCATTCATTTTTGCAACACCTTCTGTTTGCTAACCCATTCTCACTTTCTCTCTTTTCTCTCCTCTCCCTCTCAGTGTACAACAACACCTGTGACGAGAATGAGTTCATGTGTCAGGACAGACAGTGTATCCCCAAGCACTTTGTGTGTGACCACGACATCGACTGCTCTGACGGATCCGACGAGTCCCCACAGTGTGGTGAGTGTGTGACGCTGCGTGAGCACAGAGGAGGAGACGGGGATGAAGTGATGCTGGCGGTTGTGATAGGTCTATCTTTTTGTCCGTTCCTTCTTCCCTTAACCGCTGACCTGGCAGTACAGGATAACTGAAGAGTTTTCAATATATGGTTATCATTTCCTTCATTATTACCAATAACTGAAAGGATAGGGACATGGAAAGGAAGCCATTTAACAGTTCTAGAGACACAGACAATGTCTCAGTGCTGACATAACCTCTCTACCCGTGTAGAGTATCCTACATGTGGGCCGGAGGAGTTCCGCTGTAACAACGGCCGCTGCCTCAACCAGAAGAGCTGGGAGTGTGATGGAGATTTTGACTGTCAGGACCGCTCTGATGAAGCTCCCAAGAACCCCCGGTGCACAGACTCAGGTCTAAAGGGACACACTGTGTTCTATATCTGTACTGGAGAAATGTATAGTATAACACTGCATTTGTGTGTAATTTTGTGGTTGRGTTGTTAAGTAGTTGGCTGTGGCTTCTGCTGAAAAGGCCATAGCATCCCTCACTGTAGGTTTTGTTTTGGTAGTGAATTAAAAACGTTAGGCAAACTATTCGAGTTTATTAGCAACCAGGAAATGACGGAGCGATATCTGCATAGTGCATCTTTAATGTTCTCTGTGGTCATTGCAGTAAAGCAATGTTGGAGCTGTTAGCCCTTCAGTCTGCATAACCTAAACTGCAGTTTTTTGCACCGCCTACAGAGAGGAAGTGTAATGACTCTGCCTACATGTGTCGTAACGGGAAGTGTCTTAACGAGACGTTGCTGTGTGACCGTAACGACGACTGTGGTGACGGCTCTGACGAACTCAACTGCTTCATCAACGAGTGTCTCAACAGCAAGCAGAGTGGCTGCTCTCAGCTCTGTGAGGACCTCAAGATAGGCTTCAAGGTAAGGTGTGTGTGTGTGTGTGTGTGTGTGTGTGTGTGTGTGTGTGTGTGTGTGCGCTTTTGTGCATGTTTCCAATATTTCTACCTGTGTAATACAACCTGGAAATTCTGCGATATTATCGAATCTGTACACCTCAGTCTCATCTCCCTCCTATTAGTTAACCATGTGAGTCTGCTGGTACAGCACCGACCCACTGTAGCTGCAAATGTGTTCCACTGTATTGACATGCTGTCTGTGTGTCCCCTGGGCCCTACAGTGCAGGTGTCACCCTGGTTTCCAGCTGAAGCGGGATGGGAAGACGTGTGTGGACATAGATGAGTGTACCACGTCCTACCCCTGTACCCAGCGCTGTATCAACACTCACGGATCCTTCCACTGTCTCTGTGTGGAGGGCTTCCAGCTACGACCGGACAATCCTACTATCTGCAAGTCCACCTCTGGTAAGACCAACAGCAGGGACTACTTGGATTCTTCCAATAAGAAAGGCTCTTTCGTTGTCCGTCGTAAAATGTTTCCAAATGTATTCCGTTGCGGCGTTCAAGGYGCAATACCCATCTCTTAGTGTTGGGCGCATGTGCCTCTCTTTATGACAAGTTCGACCATGTACAGAGCCCTTTTCTGGTCCCCCTAACTCTTATCCTCTATCGGTCTGTCTCGCTACAGATGAGGAGCCCTTCCTGATCTTTGCCAACCGGTACTACCTGAGGAAACTGGACCTGAATGGCACCAACTACACTCTGATTAAACAGGTGAGACAGCAAGCACTGTGTTGGGATCAGTGTGCCATTTAACCAGGTGTCAGTTTATATGACTATTTATTATCAGCGATAGTGATAATCTAAACCGATTGTAGGCTATATCCTGTATGTGTGTGTGTGCCGTGTTTTTTGTGCATGTCCGTGCGTGCCTTCGAGTGTGTATGCTTGGGGGGAGTGMGGCTTTTTGTTGCCGTGACTGTAAACATCCAAGGTATGATCTTTTTGGAATGTTTGGATCGTTTGCAAATTAAATATAATTCACGGATTCTAAATGTGTGTGTGTAATAATAGAATTTGCGGATCCAGATAATCTGTTTTCTAATGTGTGTGTGCCAGGGCCTGAACAACGCGGTGGCTCTGGATTTCCACTATGCAGAGCAGATGCTCTACTGGACCGACGTGACCACTCAGGGCTCCATGATACGACGCATGAACATCAACGGCAGCAACATCGAGGTCCGTTTGGAAGTTGTCCGGTCTGTCACTCTCATTGAGTCTGTGGACCATTGATCTGTTGGTGACTCTGATTGGTCAGTTGGCCTGTCTGTGGCTCTCTGATTGGACAACCGACCTGTTAGTGGCTTTCAGATTGGATATGTCTCAAGTCTGTTGTTCTCATTGGACAGTAGGCTAGTTTATTTCTCTCTTATTGAACAGCAGGCCTTTTTGTGGCTCTGAATGGATAGTTGGCCCGTATATGACTTCCTGGTTAGTTAGTTGGCCAGTATCTGACTCTCTGATTGGCTCTTGTCCAGGTGCTGCACCGGACCTCCCTCAGTAACCCAGACGGATTGGCTGTAGACTGGGTCGGAGGAAACCTGTACTGGTGTGATAAGGGGCGGGACACCATCGAGGTGTCCAAGCTAGGAGGAGCCTTCCGGTCGGTCCTGGTGAACACCGGCCTGAGGGAACCACGCGCTGTGGCTTTGGATGTACGCAACGGGTGAGCGGGACAGCCCAGAGTACGATACACACAGAACATGAGGCTAGAAAGTCCTGTATGGTCTGAGACTGAAGCGTTGTCACATACTCAGCCTCTGTACGAATTAATAGTGAAATGCAATGGAACGCTAAGGACATTTAGGCTGCAACTAGTACCCAGAGTTTTCCTGGTCAGGCCAGAAGTCCTGTCCGGCTCCAAGGCCCATGTCTACAAGACGGTCTTTTTCACGAATAATGGTTCTGATGGTGTAATGTGATACTGTCCCGTCTTGTTCCTCAGGTACCTGTACTGGTCAGACTGGGGTGACAACCCCCACATAGGGCGGATTGGGATGGACAGCTCCAACCGAAGTGTGATCGTCGAGGACAAGATCACCTGGCCCAATGGTCTTACGTTAGACTTCATCAACGACCGCATCTACTGGGCCGATGCCAGAGAGGACTACATTGAGTTTGCCAGCCTGGATGGGACCAACAGACACACGGGTAATGCATATTGACACACAGTAGCCTACACACACACACACACACACGCAGATGCTCACGCACGCGCGCACACGCAATTGTATGAGAGCCACGGTCCAGCGCACTGTTAAGTGGTGCTGTTTAGAGCCCTGGGCCCATTGGGGGAGGGGGAGGAGTGAGAGAGAGAGGYGACTATTGTTCTGTCAGACTACTGATGAGGCTGTTATCTGCATGAGGTCTGAATARCCCAAGCCTTGTTACCAGACAAAGGACAATACTTTATATTGTCAGCCAACTGTGCAGAAGAATGCAGGGATGCGGAGGAGTTCCTGATGATTTGAATTCCTCACATTCACAAACCTCAGTTTGAAACTAGGGCGCGTTGCACATAAAGCGTGGGTTTGAGAGGAGATATCTTCCCGGCCATATCCTCTTGGTGGTCGTGGAGGTTTCATAGTGGAGTTGGGATATGTGTTGGCTGTATGTGTGTTCTGTGGGCCTTGTCGTGACCAGACTGGCCATGGTTTCTATTGCCTGACGGGAAGAGATGTTCTGTAGTCAGCAGTGGAGCCGTGTCAGTGCTCTGGTAGGGTGGTGCTAGCCCACCCGTGGGTCATTAACCTTTGCGCACACAAACTGCCTTTCTAATGGGGACACGGGCTGTTTGAGTTCAGATAAGGGAAAGGAGCTGGTCAAAGGTCACTCCGTGTAGATCCACCAGCATCTCCTCTCAGCTCCAATATCATAGAACGAAACTCCCTCAGGACTTGTCCAGGTGGCAGGAGACTCGTATAACGTTTGTACCACAACACCGATTACAATATCAATTAGCCAATGATGAGACGCCACCATCCTAAATCTAACGTGTGCTGTTTCAACCCAGGATGTGGTGTGTGTGTCCTGTGCTTTTACAGCAGAGGACAGTCAGGTAGCTAATGGTGTGTTCCCATAGCGACATGGAGCAAACAGAATGAGTGCATTGAGGAGGAACATTCTTAAACACATAGTCATGACCGTGAGAAGTATGCAAGCCCCAGTGAAGCGCGGCTCCTATTGCTTAACCCATAGACGGTAGTGAGTTGGTATCATGAATGGCTGATGCTCCGTCACCACTTCTCCTTGTGTTAGCCGTCGGGCATTGTGTGACTATATGCATTTGACTGACAACGTTGTGACGTAATTGATGTCCCCCAGTGTTTGGACTAGGAAAAACTCTTGGACCCCGGTTGTAGCCGATAGAGATTTTCCTGGTCAGGTCATGTGGTGGCCAGGTCAAACTCAGGGCCCTGTGTGTAATATGATACTAATGACGTCACTGCTGTATGGCTGTGTGTTTGTGTCCACAGTGCTTACCCAGGACATCCCCCACATCTTCGCCATGACCCTGTTTGAGGAGTACATCTACTGGACCGACTGGGAGACCAAGTCCATCAACAGGTGTCACAAGACCCTGGGTATCAACAAGACCACCCTGATCACTACCCTCCACCGGCCCATGGACATCCACATCTACCACCCTTACCGCCAGCCTGAGGGTAAGAGATAAACATGTACACACACACACACACACACACACACACACACACACACACACACACACACACACACACACACACGGTAGTTCCGGTTAAGAGTTCCCTTCATCCCCTTTGCTTCCAGTGTTTAACCACCCGTGCCAGACAGACAACGGTGGCTGTAGTAACCTGTGTCTGCTGAGCCCTGGCGGGGGCTACAAGTGTGCCTGTCCCACCAACTTCTACCTGGCCAACGATGGACGCACCTGCATGTCCAACTGCACTGCCAGCCAGGTGAGGGACTGCGGAATGATATGGCTATTGAGGGGCCAGACAGCTAGGGGGCAGCAGAGCCTCTTGTGGAATGAGAGGATGTTACATTGCTGTTTATTATGCTTTGTGAGTTAATTAAGTGTCATTATCGTCACAGTACAGTGTGTCATCACCTTAAATTCAGCCTCTTACCTGGGCGTTGGTAGTAGAACTAAGTAGAAAGTAGAACATTCCCCATTTAGCTGTGGTATTAATAGATGAATGGGAAGGCATCAGACTTCCATTCCGTCTGTTTAGGATTCATCTTAATGAAATGATCAGCGGAGACTTAAATGGCAACGATTTTTGCAACATCCTCTGTTTGCTAACCCATTCTCTCTCTCTCTCTCTCTCTCTCCTCTTCCCCTCGTCCAGTTTGTGTGTAAGAACGACAAGTGCATCCCCTTCTGGTGGAAGTGTGACACGGAGGACGACTGTGGGGATCGCTCGGACGAGCCTGCAGAATGTCGTGAGTGTGCCACTTTTTCATACAAAACGACTTAGTAAAGTGATTGCGTATATTTCTAGTGTGTGTGTGTGTGTGTGTGTGGTCCCTGTGGGAATTGAACCCACGACCTTGGCAAAGCCAGCTCTACATAAAATGGGTGAAGGAGTAGTATGTGGATGTATAGCAAAGGGTCATTGATACTTCTACTGGGCTCTGAGATTGTGGAGGATGAGAGGTAGGTGGTGGTAGAGGAAGATCGTTGGTAAACCTGATGTGGGCCTGTTTCAGACTTTAAAACAACCTCAATCTGAATATGTGTCTGTCTGTGTCATCCATTTGTCCTTAAAGCTGAGTTCAAGTGCAGGCCAGGCCAGTTTCAGTGTGGGACAGGCATCTGCACCAACCCAGCCTACATCTGTGACGGGGACAACGACTGCCAGGACAATTCGGACGAGGCCAACTGCGGTACAGCCTCGTTCATGCTTTCACTCACTCCCTCAATCTTTCTCGCCCACTCTCTCTTGCTRGCTCTCCCACTCGTTGTTTCTCTTCTCATCTCTGACATGTCTTCCTCTCTGTGTGTGTGATTTGTTCTCCAGACATCCACGTGTGTCTGCCCAGTCAGTTCAAGTGCTCCCACCCTAGCCGCTGTATCCCGGGAATCTTCCGCTGTAACGGACAGGACAACTGTGGCGAAGGAGAGGACGAGAAGGACTGCCGTGAGTCCACACGTCCCATCTCCCCATCTGCACACTTTGTTACATGTGTTTATATGCCCGTTATATACATCATGCACATATGTTTTGTGTTTTATTGGGGTAATACTGCTGGACTTGCACAAGGTCTCTCTTGTAAACTTGATTGCATGTCAGTGAGACTAACCTGTTCAGTAATAAATAAACTGTTGTTGTTGTGAGTTGCTTCCTGTCAGTAACAGTCGTCTGTTCCCTCTCCCTCTAGCCGAGGTCACGTGTGCGCCCACCCAGTTCCAATGTGCCATCACCAAGCGCTGTATCCCTCGCGTCTGGGTGTGTGACCGTGACAATGACTGTGTGGATGGGTCGGACGAACCAGCCAACTGCAGTGAGACCCCACCCCTCTTTTTCAGAAGACTATTCTAGACTAATGACAGACACACGAGTCAGGTTCAGCATCCATGTTGAAGAAGAATACACGTTTCTGCTTACGGGTTCTGGCTAACCTACCGAACTAGTCAATTACAAACTAGATCTTACAGACCTCGTAACATCCTCCCATCACCTTTCACTTTACTCAGTCTATCAGGCATGTTACAAGTCTCAATCTCTCTCCCCCTCTCCCCCTCCAGCCCAGATGACATGTGGCGTGGATGAGTTTCGCTGTAAGGACTCTGGACGCTGCATCCCGGCCCGGTGGAAGTGTGACGGAGAAAATGACTGTGGAGACTCATCTGACGAACCCAAAGAGGAATGTGGTGGGTGTTCTGTCGCCTAGGGAACAGAGAGACGGCTCAACCAGCAGCTTCAAAACTCCGCTCCCTATTACGATGGAGTTTTGGTTATGATCTGGGACCGCATCCGTGGTTGCTCGTCAGCATTGCCAATGACCTCTCTAGTGTCGAAGGTTCGACTATGATGCCGATACCCTGGATGTAGAGGTGTTTCGCAGCAGATCTTTCTGTTTTGGTGGTGATCTGCTGTGTGACGGTTCATTTTACGGCGTTGGCCTCCTGTACTGCATGTACTCTATATGATTGTGTTACGGCGCTGACGGTGTGTGTCTCTGTGTAGATGAGAGGACGTGTGAGCCGTACCAGTTCAGGTGTAAGAACAACCGCTGTGTCCCGGGCCGCTGGCAGTGTGACTACGACAACGACTGTGGGGACAACTCGGACGAGGACAAGTGCGGTAAGGTCTCTCCTCTGTCATCCCTGTTAGTGCACACTATCCTCGTTCACTCGTGTCACCAGTACAGTGTCACTGCMTTGTTCCATTGCATTTTTATAATGCTCATGGTTTGTGCTCCTCTKGGGATTACACATTGGGCATTGGTGGCTTGCTCTGTATGACTGGCCCGAAACATAGTTTCAATTGTTTGATTCTTGCGTTTGTCTTTGTCTGTGTCTTCTTGCGGGTCTGTTTCGTAGCTAAAACATAACCTTACCTGCAAAGTTGACATTCATTTGGTAGAAATTCATTCAGTTTGGCCTTTACTCCTTTTAATATCATCTCTTATGCATCTCACCTCGTCTAATGTCTATGTTTCATTTCACACCGACTGGCCTGTTGGCTTGAGCCAGAGGTAGGCCTCCACTTTTAACCATCCCCATCTCCTCCAACCCTAATGTCACTCTGCTCCTCCTCTCCCATTGCACCCCATTCAATCCCATCGCGCTCGTTTGCATGTCTGATGCTGCCCATTTGAACTCCAGTCCCCACTTGATGTCTCCTCAAACAGTGAGAGGTCAAAGGTAGCGCTCCAAAGGATAGTTTCTACTGCTATGTGAAGTATTGGTATTTCCTACCTGGCCACCTGAGTTCATTGTACTCCACAAAGCTTTTGCCTTATTTTCGAAGACGCTTAAGTCCYTTAAAGCGGACTATTGAATCTCTGGAGCTCTCCTTTGACCGCCATTGTTTGGCCTCGATCTGAGTGTCCATTAGTTGTTGTGTGTTGAGCATGCTCTCCCCTGTGAGTTTGGACGACAAAGAATTGGAAGCCGTTTCCAGCGAAGCTGTATGGTCCTTACGCGAGACCTGCGTCGCTGTGTGTCTTTACAGTGCCGCGGCCGTGRTCCGAGAGTGAGTTTGCCTGTACCAACGGACGCTGTATCGCCGGGAGGTGGAAGTGTGATGGAGACCATGACTGTGCTGACGGATCTGATGAGGTAACGCGCCTGACTCCATCATAGCAACAGGGCTGGGTCAGATACTTGTGTAATAGATAACACTACTGACTRGTACTTTTCTAACAACCCTCTGTGTTATCGGGTTGTCCTTGAAGTTTAGACATCTGCCTTTTTACTTGAGGAGGACATATGAAATAACCTTGCTATTTGGATATCCTGTCCTCGGACATCCACTGTAATGGTTGTGCTTTGATGTTGCTGATGTGTGAGGGTTTCGTGCATCGTTTGAGAGTGAGGGACATATTGTGTGTGTTCCTCAGGACGGCTGTGAGCTGAGGTGTGACAGTGACCAGTTCCAGTGTAAGAACGGACACTGCATCCCCAACCGCTGGCGCTGCGACGCAGACGCTGACTGTTTGGACGGCAGCGATGAGGAGAAGTGTCACATTGCTCGTGAGTGTGTGTGTGTGTGTCCCTGTGTGCGTCACTCAGGCTCCCGTTTGACATGGCCACAGTGCTAAAAGAGAGGGGGTCATATTGAGATTTGAACTTTTTCCTAATTCAGAGSGATTCTGGAACCTGTGGTAGGATTTCTAGGATCCGGGTCGGTAATAGACAACCTATATTTGTGTTTCTTCCCTTCTCCATGTCTCAGCTAAACACTGCCCCCTGGATGACTTCCAGTGTAACAACACGCTGTGTAAGCCCCTGGCCTGGAAGTGTGACGGAGAGGACGACTGTGGAGACAACTCGGARGAGAATCCTGACGAGTGCAGTGAGTAGTGACCTTGCATCCTGTGACATCATATCCTGTCTACTAGTACCCTAGACCTGAGCTCAGTTGTACTGTGTTYGCCTGGTTACTCATCCACCAGAAGCTGAAAGAAATCGGGATGGAATGGACCGCGTGATAAGGAAACATCACAATTCTGGTTGTCGCGATGGTGTGAAAAGGTTATGGATCCTAAAGCCTGTTCTAACTCCTTGTCTCCTAACCCCTCTTTCTCCTCCCCTCAGGGAGGTTCCAGTGCCCCCCCACCAGGACTTTCCGCTGCCAGAACGACCGTGTGTGTCTGCAGGTGTCCAAACAGTGTGACGGAGTTGACAATTGCGGGGACAACTCTGATGAGCTCAACTGCCGTGAGTTTACTGTGCTGCTGGCCTTTTGCACGTAGACCAACACAGGGCTATCTGGCGCCCTCCTTGATCTGTTGTTCCCTGTGGACAGGTTCGATCTGTCCACCCTGGCATACATATAACAGAATGCATATCAAAAACGACCGCCTCGTTGTTTCATATAAAGTTGTATGCTAGGGGATTAGGGTCATTGTGTTCATTCATTTAAACTGACGTATTTATCCCCTTGTGTTTTCTCAGAGCCCCCTCCAGCCGAGCCGACCTGTGAGAAGGACGAGTTCCTGTGTGCCAACGGGAGGTGCATCAGCTCCAGCCTGCGCTGTAACTTCTTCAACGACTGTGAGGACTACGGTTCAGACGAGATCCACTGCAAGACAGGTGCCCCAAGTCACGACTGGCTGACACATCGCCGTGACTACTCCCCTATACAGTTGGCATGTTAGAAAAAACTGTGTTTGTTTCGCACGGKGTTCGGCTAACCTCCCGGTGGCTCAACGCCGTTGCGGATCCTTCATGTTATTTTCCCCTCTGACCCCGCAGACACCAAYCTGAACGACTGCAGGAGTAACAGGACTCTGTGTGGGGACGGGGACGAGGCACACTGCGTCACCAACGGGACAGACTCCTTCTGCTCCTGCAAACCAGGCTTCAAGAAGACTGGCCACAACACCTGTGGAGGTACGCCACACCCACCTGAATGTACACTCGCTCACTGGGAGCTCGATCGGCATTATTAARCCTCCCCTCCCTGTCCCCTCTCAGATAAGAACGAGTGTAAGCAGTTTGGGGTGTGCTCACATGTGTGCAACAACAGCAAGGGATCCTACAAGTGCAGCTGCCACAAATACTTCACCAGGATCAACGACACCTGCAAGGCTGACAGTAAGTAGTGCACTTTTACTCTTCAAACCCCGAGATTAGTTGAAATAGTGTATTCTTTCATTGATATTTTCATGGATTCTGTGTGTCAAAGTTCTCACTTCTCCACCCTGTCCCTACTTCTCATCTATCTACTATCTATCTATCTACTTATCATCTACATCTTATCTATCTATCTATCCATCATCTCTCTATCTATCTCTCTATCTATCTAATCTCTCTATCTATCATCTATATATCTATCTATCATCTATCTCTCTATCCTATATTCTATCTCTCTATCAATCGTCTCTATCTATCTATCTATCTATCCTATTCTATCTAATCTATCTTATCTATCTATCTATCTATCTATCATCTAATCTATCTAATCTATTTATAATAGACTGAACAGTACGCAGACAAGTGCTCTACATCGCCGACCGACACGAGATCCGCAGCCTGGACCCTGGCATGCCCAACTGGCGCTACGAGCAGACCTTCCAGGGCGACGCCAACGTGCGCATCGACGCCATGGACCTGCACGTCAAGACCAACCGCATCTACTGGACCAACTGGCACACGGGCAGGATCTCCTCCTACGAGCTGCCTTCGTCGTCGTCCTCCTCCTCGTCTGGTCCATCGTCCAATACACACCGCAACCGTCGCCAGAGTGAGGGAAGTGTTACCACCCTGGAGGTGAGGCCCGACGCGAGCAGGAATMAATTCACACACACAAACATGGGCACGATCATGACTTCCTATGTGTGATACAATATTAGTGGAATGCGGTCTGTTGTTTTCCGTTCACAACATACTGTGATGTACGGTACCTAAAACACCCATATCTGATCTCTCCCCCCTGACTAGATTGTAGGGCATCTGGAAATGCCTCGGGGTATAGCGGTGGACTGGGTGGCTGGTAACCTGTACTGGACTGACTCTGGCAGGGATGTGATCGAGGTGGCCCTGATATCAGGCCAACACCGCAAGACCCTGATCTCAGGCATGATAGACGAGCCTTACGCCATCGTAGTGGACCCGCAGAGAGGGTGAGCGATGATTACCCTTTACCGCTGCGGAGCCAAGCCAAGCCCACCTGTACTGGGTCGACCTGGTTATTTACCACAGCTGCTGCAACTGTGCTGGAATGCCAATACAATACATCAATATATGTCAAATATTCKATTTTGTATTTCCTGCTGAGCTGTTTGGACTGTGTTTCTCTGTCCCCTCCAGAACCATGTACTGGGCCGACTGGGGAAACCACCCTAAGATTGAGACGGCAGCCATGGACGGAACCTTGAGACAGACCCTGGTCCATGAGAACATCCAGTGGCCCACAGGTATGTATAGCGTTAGCGTTGTAGCCTAGCATTAGTACCTAGCGTTATGCATTGTGGTATGCTTAACCTAGCGTTAGCGTAGCGTTCTTCATAATGTCATGAGTAGCATTATAGCCTCTTCTGGTCTCTGTTGACTCTCCTCTGCTTGTCCTCCTCCTCCCTCCAGGTCTGGCGGTGGACTACTTCAACGAGCGTCTCTACTGGGCGGACGCTAAGCTCTCGGTCATCGGCAGCGTGCATCTCAACGGCTCCGACCCCGTCATTGCCGTCACCGGACTCAAAAACAGTTCAGTTCCCCTCCATACTGATCAGGGTTGGGGTTCAGTGCTACATAGTGTATTTGTAGGGATGAATTCTGTATGAAAGTTCCTCTCGTTTCCACAGATGGACATTGTACCAAAAAGTCTGACATTGCTAACCGTGAGCGGGTTATTGCTCTCGCCAGCAGGTGTCGCTGGTTTATAGAGTCGTGCCTTCACTTCTCACAACGACATAGAGTTTGAGCAGAATGGATAACAAAAAACTCTCTCTCTCTCTCTCCTTACCTCCCCAGACCTGCTCCATCCGTTCAGCATTGACATCTTTGAGGACTACATATATGGCGTCACCTACATTAATAACTTTGTGTTCCGGGTCAACAAGTTTGGCAAGGGCCCCATGGAGAACCTGACCACTGGCATTAACCACGCCACAGACATAGTCCTTTACCACCGTTACAAACAACCAGAGAGTGAGTGTCTGTCTGTCTGTCTGTCTCTACAGCTCCCTTCCTCATTGAAAATACCTCAGACGACACCCTATCCATTATATAGAGTAGTCACTGCTTTTGACCCCGATTCACCATTTAGTGCACTTCTTATTTTTGACCCCTTATTCACTATAAAGTGCGATACAGTGAACCCATATTCCAGTGTTCTTCTGACCCCTATTCCTCCTTATAGTGCACTGCTGTTGACGTTCACTCCACATAAAGTTCACTGCTGTTGACGTTCACTCCACATAAAGTTCANCACTGCTGTTGACGTTCACTCCACATAAAGTTCACTGCTGTTGACGTTCACTCCACATAAAGTTCAGTGGTGTTTCCCTTTATCATGCTCTGGTTCTTACTGTCTGTTCTATCGCTCTGTGATTCAGTGGCCAACCCATGTGACAGGAAGAAGTGTGAGTGGTTGTGTCTGCTCAGCCCCAGTGGTCCAGTCTGCACCTGTCCTAACGACCGCGTGGCTGAAAATGGCACATGTGTGGAGAGACCCCCTCCCACACTGTCTCCGTTCTGTGAGTACACACGCAGGCACACAGACACACACACACACACACACACACACAGACACACACGCACACACACTATCAATAACCTTTCCCCCTATCTCCTGCCCGCCACCCCCAGCTCCGCCGTCTGGGCCGTGTACGGTCCTGTGTCTGAACGGCGGGAGCTGTTTCCTGAACGCCAGGCAGCAGGCCAAGTGTCATTGCCAGTCCAGCTTCACGGGAGAGAGGTGTGAGGTCAACCAGTGTAGAGACTACTGTAGGAATGGAGGGTCCTGCACTGCCTCCGTCGCAGGTAGGTCATTGGCGTGGTCACAAACTACTCTAGGGGCCGAATCCTAACTTGATGCACATTTTTATGTTATTTGGATATTAATCCGAAAATGTCTCAAGTTAGGATTCAGCACTGTGTGTTAGTTAGTCATATAGTAAACTCAGCAAAAAAAAGAAACGTCCCTTTTTCAGGACCCTGTCTTTCAAAGATAATTCGTAAAAATCTGAATAGGGTTTAAACACTGTTTCCCATTCTTGTTCAATGAACCAAAAACAATTAATGAACATGCACCTGTGGAACGGTCGTTAAGACACTAACAGCTTACAGACGGTAGGCATTAAGGTCACAGTTATGATAATATATAAAACATAAATCACTAAAGAGGTCTTTCTACTGACTCTGAAAAACACCAAAAGAAAGATGCCCAGGGTCCCTGCTCATCTGCATGAACGTGCCTTAGGCATGCTGCAAGGAGGCATGAGGACTGCAGATGTGGCCAGGGCAATAAATTGCAGTGTCCGTACTGTGAGACACCGAAGACAGCGCTACAGGGAGACAGGACAGACAGCTGATCGTCCTCGAGGTGGCAGACCATGTGTAACCACACCTGCACAGGAGCGGTACATCCGAACATCACACCTGCGGGACAGGTACAGGATGGCAACAACAACTGCCCGAGTTACACCAGGAACGCACAATCCCTCCATCAGTGCTCAGACTGTCCGCAATAGGCTGACCCCAGAAATGTCCGGGAACTTGCAGGTGCCTTGGTGGAAGAGTGGGGAAACATCTCACAGCAAGAACTGGCAAATCTGGTGCCAGGAGGAGATGCACTGCAGTACTTAATGCAGCTGGTGGCCACACCAGATACTGAGTGTTACTTTTGACCCCCCCTTTGTTCAGGGACACATTATTCCATTTCTGTTAGTCACATGTCTGTGGAACTTGTTCAGTTTGTCTCAGTTGTTGAATGTTATGTTCATTCAAATATTTACACATYTTGAGTTTGCTGAAAATAAACGCAGTTGACAGTGAGAGGACGTTTCTTTTTTTTTTTGCGTAGTTTATTTAGCCTACATTATATTTCTGTTCTCATTTAGCGTGACCCTTTTTGTTTCCGTCTTTCTTAACCTTTTGACCTTGTCCTTCTCTCTTCCAGGGGCCCCTACATGTCGCTGTCTGAAGGGCTTCACGGGGCCCCAGTGTAACCTGCACACCTGTCAGGACTACTGTCACAATGGAGGCAACTGCACCGTATCCCAGGGCAACCAGCCCACCTGCCGCTGTCCGCCTGAGTACCTGGCAGACCAGTGTCAATACAGTGAGTATATAATCCAGAATGGGTTAGTAAAAGGTTATTTACCCAACCATGTGCACCACTTCCAAGTCAAGTGAATGTAGAGCTGTTCAGCTTTGTATCAGCCTGGTATAACAGTGTAAGCAAAGGTACAGTTCCTGGCTTTTCATCTGAATTCGTCCTGATTTTAGAATGTCTTTTACTTTTTGAAAGTAGTTCAGGAAAGGGCGGGGGGGGGGGGGTCTTCAATCCACCTTTTTAAAGCAATTCTTACATCTCTAGATCAGGTGAAAAAAAAATGGCGTCTAAAGGAGAATATTCACATGTGTGACTGTAAACATGGTTGTTTTTCTCTGCTTATCTCAATCTGCTCACCCCCCCTTTGAGTAAATGTGAGGATTACTGTAAGAATGGGAGGGCAGTGTCTGCAGACGGACCCAATGGCCACCAGAAGCCCCCCTTTTTTTTGGTTTTGGTGGGGGGGGGGTCGCTGTCGCCCCTGCAGTTCCACTAAGGACAGCTAATGTGGCTGGGACAATATTGCCAGTACTGCGGCGGACCCAACGGGCAGTGTCGTGCCCAAGCCTCAGAAAGAGGTCATAGTGCCGTGAGGAGTGCACGCTAATCGTACAGAGCCACACACAGGTACGGATGTTGCGGAGTAAATCAGCGAGAAGTAAATAAAGCCAGAGACAGGTGATAGGCGGGGGGTGTACACACACAGGGACCACACACACACACACACAACACACTGTTCCAGGGTCCGTTCGGGACGCTCACAGATGGGCGACAAACCACACACACTGCTCAGTCACGACACACAACACCTACACAGCACACATTCTGACTCAGGTCACAGGCGGTCACAAGATGCAACACACCACACTTGGTCAGATCACACACACACACACAAGGCGGGACACGGACGACACGAGTTGAGGGAACCAGACACACCAGTGGGTGAGGTGATGGGAGAGCACACACAAAGGTAGGGAGTGGAAGGAGAGAGGGGAGGTTGAAGGACGTTGGTAGTACGACGAGGTAGGTGTAATAAGGACGATAGCCACCAGGGAGTAGGGGTAGATCGGCTAGGTTGCTCAGAGTTCCACACACACACGAAAAGGGTTAGGGGGGTGGATACCGGGTGATGAGGGAACAACACACTAGCATCACACATTCCGCTCAGTTCACTAGGCTCAAGATGCACACCACGAGGCTGCTCAGGTCACACACAACACAACACAACACACACACGGTAGGGGCATACACACACCACACCACGTCGGTTCTCAGTCAAACACACACACACCTACACCAACATTCCGCTCAGTCCCAGTTTGTTTTATTTTAATATTGAGTTTTCCTGGTGTTATCCTAAAAAAGATCTAATGTTTGTTGACTCTCCTTGTCTCTGTGTACTGTCTATGTCCAGCTGTCCTAACGGTCAAACCAATCACACTGCTACACCTGTCTAGATTTCTGCACCAAGGGACTCTGCTCTATCGAACCACGCCACACTACTGCCCAGTGCAAGTAAGAGGATGATCCATATCTCACACAACACGTGTTTTAGGAGTCTCTCTGTAACCTGTGTGACGTGTATTTAGGAGTCTCTCTGTACTGTGTGACGTGTATTTAGGAGTCTCTCTGTAACCTGTGTGACTGTATTTAGGGAGTTCTCTCTGTAACCTGTGTGACGTGTATTTAGGAGTCTCTCTGTAACCTGTGTGACGTGTATTTAGGAGCTCCTCTGTAACCTGTGTGACGTGTATTTAGGAGTCTCTCTGTAACCTGTGTGACGTGTATTTAGGAGTCTCTCTGTAACCTGTGTGATGTGTATTTAGCAGTCTCTCTGTAACCTGTGTGACGTGTATTTAGGTGTCTCTCTGTAACCTGTGTGACGTGTATTTAGGTGTCTCTCTGTAACCTGTGTGACGTGTTTTAGGAGTCTCTCTGTAACCTGTGTGACGTGTATTTAGGAGTCTCTCTGTAACCTGTGTGACGTGTTATTTAGGATATCTCTGTAACCTGTGTGACGTGTATTTAGGAGTCTCTCTGTAACCTGTGTGACGTGTATTTAGGAGTCTCTCTCGTAACCTGTGTGACGTGTATTAGGCGTCTCTCTGTAACCTGTGTGAGCGTGTATTTAGGAGTCTCTCTGTAACCTGTGTGACGTGTATTTATTTAGGTGTCCTATAGAATGGAGTGGGTATCGATGTGAAGTCATTGCCTCGCCTGTGGATTCTCCCTGTCTCCAGTGGAAGTACGTTACTTTAGTCCCTTTAGTGTCAGTGAAACACATGTTATAACCACAGACTATAACACATGATTATAACACAATACATGTTATAACCTGTTCGTCTCATTGGCCGACGTGTTGCATATACCTGTTCTCATTGGTGTCCGTGTTGCTCTCTCTGCAGGTTCTGCTCCATAGTCATCCCAGTGCTGCTGCTGTTGTTACTGGCGCTGCTGGTCGTCGGGGCCATCTTGTGGTACAAGAGGAGAATGCGTGGGTGAGTAGAGTAGATCAGGTGTTCCCAAACTCTTTCACTCAGGCCCCCTTCCAGCATTGGGGGGAACATCCGCGTGCCACGTATATTTCTATGGCCACAAGCACTGTTCACGACACAAACCGTTCACAACCCTTTTGTTGGCCGATACTTTTTTTTTGTTGTTGCCGGTTTTAAAGCATATTTCCTGCAATTGTACACATTTTGTCATGAGGTGCAGAGAAAATATAGCTGTTTTTAAGCAAATGTTCTAGCAATTCTGTAAATTTTTCAATTTCTAATGTGTATGCTTGTGGTGTTTGAGTGACTCAAATATTACAACAAAATCTATGGGCTAAAGAAACCTAGCTTAAGAAACGTTAGCTGGGATGGGCGAGTTGACCTGGACATTTCTGACAAGTTATAAATAGCTCTCTAAGGTATGCAATGACTGACATGACAAGAGGATTCTACTAACTGAGTCGTCGTCCCCCATTTTATTTGTGGGGGGGGGGGGGGGGGGGCTACTGAGTAGACAACCATTGTGTCGAGACTGGGTGGGGGGCTCCCACTCATTCGGTCAAACTCGAATCTCTTTTCCACCTTTCATCTGTACCTCCCACCATCACACTCCTCTTTATCTCTCTCTTCTTCTATCTATCGCTCTCTTTCTAGGTCTGTATGGCCGGGCAAACGCTCCCGACGTTCTCGGTAACTTAATAGGGTCATGCTATCACCTGTCTCGCCCCCCCCCGACTTCTCCTCCATCTCCCCAATGCCTCATCTAAGCCACCATCTTGTCTGTCGGTCCAGTGACAGTCCTCCATTTTGCTTGTCTTTCTGTAGTAGAGTCGGTCTGTCTGTCTGTCCCTGCCTCCTCTCTCTTGTTCAGGACAGGGTTTCCCACCCAGGGACGCAGGGGTGTATTGACAGATAGATTGACTGGTTCTTCCTTACCCATCCATACCTTTCCCTATCTACGTGTGTAAATACATGTGTCTATCAGTGGTGCTTCTGTGCCTGCATTGTGGCAGTGGAACATTTGCGTTGTGGAAAATCCAGCATTCACCGGGATAGACACTGGACGTGTCCAAATGGCTTTTGAAAAAAGCTKATTTGTTTTGTCAATTTTACCGTGATTCTGTGCTGCCTTGACTGTGTGGGAGCGTTTTCCCCTGTACTGTACATGTAGCTGGTGTCGCATGTTGGATTTCTCTCCTGTCACTGGCTTGATTCAAGGCTCTCGGTACTTTCAGCTCCTGTGTTGTGGCTACGTCTCCGCTACTGTTAGTGTTGAGACGAAACAAACCCGCTCTGTGTGTCCACAGGGCCAAGGGCTTCCAGCATCACAGGATGACCAACGGGGCCATGAACGTGGAGATAGGGAACCCAGCCTACAAGATCTACGAAGGGGAGCCAGACGACGATGCTGGGGAACTCCTGGATTCGGACTTTGCTTTAGATCCAGACAAGGTAATGCCCACGTTCCCTTATCGTCACACTTGACCCATCTTAAATAGGGAACACTCGTTTTAACACTCAGGTTAGTCGTTTTGATACGTGTTTTTAACACTGCAGCACATTTGGCATTGTCACCTTTTAAAACATGTTTCTGCACTCCATGATACTCTGCCTCTAGACTACCTGGATTGCAACGAAACCTAATTTAGGTCCCTTGTATGCTCTTTGTCCAAACATTATTTCTGTGTTTCCCTCCCTGCAGCCCACCAACTTCACCAACCCAGTGTACGCCACCTTGTACATGGGAGCCCACAACAGCCGCAGCTCTTTGGCTAGTACAGACGAGAAGAAAGAGTTGCTGTCACAGGGGGACGATGGGGAGGATGAGGACATGAGTGACCCGCTGGCCTAGAGGTCAGGGGTCAGAGGTCAGGCATGACCGAGCCAAGTCTAGACCACGCCCGCAAAGAGACAAACGCTGATCTTATGCCTTTTTACCAATCGAGAAAAGAAAAGGAACAAAAACAGAACACTGTATAAAATGAAGGAGTACTTTTGTATGTGATTGCAGTATTATATTTTGTTCTTTTGACAAAAACAAAAAGAAAATTCCTCTGGTCAGAAAAAGGAAGAACCATTTTATAGACAGATGTATTCATTCAACTCTCTCGTTTGAAAATGTTGCTCACCTCCATCCTCCCTCGCTACTCTCCCTCCACTCTTCATCCATATAGCCACTACCTCTGTGCATAGGTGTAGAGCAAAACYAACAGCGGTGGAACAATTTTAAGTTTTTATTTTTGTATGAATTGTATAGGGGGAAAAACATTGTTCCATTTCAGAGAAGTGCTTGTTGTTTGTGAAAGATGTAGAGAAAAGAGGAGGGTCAAGTTCAATACTCAGTCAGTTCCGAATGCTGGTTTGGTCTATGCTGGAGGTGCAGAGTGAGACCATGGCTGATGGAACGAAAAGAGTTCTGGAACTGTAGTACTGGAACCAGAACCAGAACTGCACATGTCCACATGGCAGAGTCAGTCAGCGTCACGCATACTAATGTCCGTTCAGTTGAGTGATTGTCTTTTACCTCCTTGCACAGACTAAAACTGAAATATATTTACACACGCATATATATATATATAACCCTATTAACAAAGTGTCTTGACAATATACCCAGGAATACAAAACATCAAATAACATATAGCAGTCTGTCTGTACTATGTTTTACCACCTTTTCTGTTTTGGTCTTGAATAAATGAACGGCWGATTTTTTTGCTTAATGAATGAAAGTCAGTGGGTTAATGGAGTGTGTAATTTGTTGGAGATATATGATTGTATTGAAGCAGACGTTCCAGGATGACAATTCCGGGGGAAGTAACTGASGATGTCTTTGGGTTACGAGAGGACATGTTTTGGGTGTAACACCGAATGTGGTTTTGGGGGGGCCTTGATGTGACCGGTGATACATATTGGGGCCCASAGGGTTCATGGACCAGCGTTCATCCTGGAAATAGGCAGTTTGGCACCAAGAATGCCTCTGTGAAAACCTGCCATTGCTGAAACTAACCATCTACAGTACAACAAGCTGAACATGCTTTTGTCGGTGATAGTAAACATACTTTCAGGAGAGGCCAGTTGTTTTTATGGTACTTGTGGGAATTTATAACAACAATGCTGTGTTTTGTTTCGAATGTATGTAATAATTACATTATGCCGATGTAATTTCGGTTTCTGCTCATTGTAAGCGCATTCCTCGGGAGGTTCGGACTATTAGCCTCCTGATTAGCGTCCCCTGTTGATTCSCCCCTCTGCCTTGCTGCTAACGCTAGCTAGCCGTCTGTCTGTCGGCTCGTCCGTCTAACCATCTGTCAGCCAGCCCTGTCTGTCTGCCTGCCTGTCTTGTATGTCTGATAGAACTGTCATTGGTCCAGGCTCAGTCTCAGCCAATCACGRGCTGCTGAACATGCTGCTTCTAACCAGTTGGAGGTGATCAGCCATAACTGCCATTCTATATTACAGATTACACTGCATGCAATTCACAACACACACACGCATATACAAACCCTATAGCAAACTGTTCTAGCTTAACCATCACTTTTATTAACAGTATGCACTATCATTTGGATTTTAATAACATTTCTGCTCTGTTACATTTTTATTTGAATAATGTAAATTAGGAACAATCGGTTTTAATTTTGACAGAAACACTTCAGCAAAACAAAACCCCACACATGGATTGTTGTTGCTCTGTTTCTGTTAGTTATGATTTTATTTTCTTTTTGATATCAGAAATTAAATGGATTTTTATAGTAGAAATAAGTTGTGGATCTGACTTTCATTTGGTGTGAAAAATGAGTGAGTGAGAAAGAAAGAGGGAGAGKGCGAGAGAAAGGAGACCGAYAGTGAGAGACAGCAGAGATTTTCAATTGTGAGTCACATTGTCATTTTGTTTATTAAGGGGGGGAAGTCATCTTTTGAACAACAGGCACTATTTCATTTCATCCTTACGACAGAAAAGCACAAGTAAAAGCCTTCTATTCGTTGATTTACATCAAATGTAAATGCATGTAGAAATATCTGCTATAGAAGTAGTGTCTCATACAACATTAAGGCAATGTAAGTAGTGTAAATATGCGCTGTCCCTTTTGTGGAAATGCCATATTGAAACACAGATTGTAAATCTGAGTGCACAATCATTGCGCCTACTTGATGGCTATTTAGGGGGAAATTGTTCATCATTAGTTCTAAAACTTAATGCGAAGAGAGCATAAAGAACATGGTTAGACTCATAGCAATGCATTCTTTACCTACCAACAAATGCATGACCGTATTGACGGAAACGCTGGATATCTTGGCTTAATCGGACAGACCTTAAAAGGGCTCTATTCAACCCGTGTCTCGGAAGTTCAGCGTGATTGAAGCTTAAAGGCAAAGTTCCAAACGCCGACTGCATTCACTGTAAACGCTGCATATGTCGGCTCAGTCGGGAAATTACCTTTAACATTTCTATCCCCCAATCTGTAACGCTCCAGCGATCCAGTTTTTGAATGGAGCCCTGAATGTCAACCGCACTATAAGGCGGATTGGAATGAAACCCGGCCTAAATGGTAAGACTGAAGTGGTGATTGGACTGTAGGTCATAAAGTTAAAAGTAATAGAAAGTAAATACATGGAATGTTTTTACCCACTCATCAAATGYTTTCAAAGACACTTGGCCTAAACTAATTTAGATTACAGTGCRGAGAAGCAACCTTTAAATACTGTATAGTGATTAAAGCTGGAATTCTGATTCCAAACCATTGCATATGATTCTTTTTTTTGTTTTGTTTTTGAAGGTAATGTTATCAAAAAAATGCAATAAAAAATAAAATATTTAACAACTAAAGATACAAATTATAGCCGAGTCACAGAAATAATACTGTCTAAACAAAAAGGCACTTATTCGTTCTCAAAATAATAAGACATGAGAGTAGAGGAAGTTTGGTTTGGCTAGCTTGTACAGAAACATCTCCAAAGATTAAAGGTCTCTAACAATAATCTTCAATCCTTCTTTCATCTGTGGACAGAGACGTTCTGTGATGGCAAAACCCTGGGCCATATTCATTAGGGCACARAACCTAAAGCGTTCGGCCACGGAAATCAAAAATAAGCGTTTCTTATTGGTCAAGTCCAGCTAGTCCCTCCCTGTTTCAGTCTGTTTTCTTTCGTTTTGGGGCCTTATGAAAACAACCCTGTTCTCTTTGAAGTGGAAATCCCAGCAGTAGAGTCAACATATGCTGTCATTTTATACAACCGACCGACTGTCTCCCATCCTCAACTTGCGCGGAGGAAATCCACATTCATGGAAATAAGATCCACGTTGGCAGGCACTTGGCAGGAGGCACTTGTGGTTCCATGTCCACATTATGCAGTTGCAGTGTCCTTCCTTCCTGCTTGTGTGAGGTGAGCCGCCTCTTTAAGGGCTCAACTCACCACTATACTCTTCTTCTTTGGACTCTTTCTGCCCAGTTCTGTTCTTAATATTATCTGTATGTGTGCGGTGTGCGGTGTGTGTTTGCAGTGGGAGAGTAGGGTAGGCTATGTCGGTGATACTACAGTTATACCTGCTTGTTGAGAGACAGTGTCCATAAAGGACCTCCATAAATAAATAAATACCCCTGTAAAACAAGGGCCATTGGTTCGGTCCTGTCAACCTTTTAGTCTCTGTGCAGCCTCGGGTGGGTGAGACCACCGYGACACAGGTAGGGAAGGGGGGGAGGTTATAAAGCGAATGGGGGATAAATGAGGAGGAACGAGTGTTTGTTTAGGGTCTCTTCCAGCCGCTCCGGATCAGCGCGTCATGCCGCAGGAAAGGCTGGCTGCGGAGATCTGTGAGTGGGTGAGGGAGGGGGAGAGAGGGGTCACTCAGGTTAACTGGGAAGTCAAACTGCTCCAGTGGCGTCATGCTCATGTTTGAGGTTGTTGATGAAGGAACTTCTATTTGCAGTGCTTATCCTAACAGTATATTTCTGCAAATAGAGTGCCAATTATGTTTCACATTTTCCAATTTTACTTATATGTTGTCAAATGGGTAGCCAATTGAAAGTGGATATCCGTTAACCAATAAGAGAATGATGCCTTCCCATAGCCTTGCATTGTCAACTTAAAACTGACAGAGAAATATGGATCTTTCAATCCAATGCTATGGGTGTATAGTTATTCAAATAAATCACAATCTCAACAACCTAACTAGGGAACAAAATAATAATCAAACGTTCAAATAATATCACAGTTGTGGCAGTCAACGAGCTCTGTGAGATACTATGCTAAAGACACTAAATATTTATCTGCTATGTCATGATTATTACAGTTATGTAGCCCTTTATAAGGGAGTGTTCAAATAGTATTACCAATGTTTCTGTATATATATATATATATATATATATATATCCTTTTGTCAGAATATGATGGTGTTTGTGTGGATGCGAAGGGGGCTCAACAGAGCTTGTTGACCATTGAGCTGCTCAGCACACAAGTCACAGTTAACAGGGCAAAACAGGACGCTGAGACATGACATCAACAGGTGACAGACTGGTGAGTGGTGGATGGACAGAACACTGGACACAGCATGCAACATGGAAGAAAGAGGTGAGTGAGGTGGTGATGGAGGGACCTGAGTAGAATGGTGGATGAAATAGTCTTATCTTGAGAGGTATACTGTTTGACTTGCCTAGTTAAATAYAATACATGAATAAAAATGGAAACGAGACCGGATACGTGCGCTTCTGCTGGCTCTTTGGGAAAGGGAGTTGGTCTGTTTGAAATGCTGAGGGGGTAACCGCTATATAAATCTCGAAGCAAAATGTAGGCTCAGCTGCATGTTTCTTWCTGTTGTACTGCAAAGCATTGCATATCTTACTGCTGTGCAGTACAGTAAAGCAGGTCTTGCTGTTATAATGAATCTGAAACGCTGGGTTGGCTCAAGCAGCTGACATGACTGTAGCAGCACCATATACTGTGTAGCTAGCAGCACAGAGGGGCCACAGTACAAGCAGGGCCAAAGCAGACAGGCCAGGCTTCAGGCTACCTTCCTTACCCTGCAGCGTTTAGGAGTGGCATATACTGTTATTTATCTTCTGTTCAGCTGTTCAGAGGGGTAGAATGAAGGAAAAAAGAGTGATGGTTGAGGAAAGGTTGTTACCAGGTTAGAGAGAAACCAAACCAACCACATTAGTTCGTTTCATGGAACAACAAGGCATTGTTTGGTTAACAAGATCGGTTTTATAGCCAAACGTCTTAATACTGTATTTTTTTTAGTTAAACACATCTCAAAAAGTATAAAACCTGAAAGAACTGATATCTTATACATAATGTAGCTTTCCATACTCATGCTATTATGCTACAGTAAATGCAACTTGATTATATGATTATATTTCGTACTACTTACTATACTGAACAAAAWTATAAACGCAACATGTAAAGTGTTGGTCCCATGTTTCATGAGCTGAAATAAAAGATCCCAGAAATGTTCCATACGCACAAAAAGTGTATTTCTCTCATATTTTGTGCACAAATTTGTTTACATCCCTGTAATTGAGCATTTCTCATTTGCCAAGATAATCCATCCATCTGACAGGTGTGGGATATCAAGATGCCGATTAAACGGCATGATCATTACACAGGTGAACCTTGTGCCGGGGACAATAAAAGGCCACCCTAAAATGTGCAGTTTTGTCACAACACAATGCCACAGATGTCTCAAGTTTTGAGGGAGRGTGCAATTGGCATGCTGACTGCAGGAATMTRCACCGGAGCTYTTTCCAGAAAATGTCKTGTTAATTTCTCTACCAGAATGTRGTTTTAGAYAATTTGGCAGTACGTCCAATCGGCCTCATAACTGCAGACCARATGTAACCACYCCAGCCCAMGACRTCAACATCCMGCTTCTTCACCTGCGGGATCATATGAGACCAGCCACCCGGACAGCAGACGAAACTGTGGGTTTGCACAACTGAAGAATTTCAGCACAAACTGTCTCCGGGAAGCTCATCTGRGTGCTCGTCGTCCTCACCAGGGTCTTGACTTGACTGCAGTTTGGCATCGTAAGCGACTTCTGTGGGCAAATGCTCACCTTTGATGGACGCTGGAGAAGTGTGCTCTTCACAGATGAATCCCAGTTTCAATTGTACCGGGCAGATGGCAGACAGCGTAGCGTGTATGGCATCGTGTGGGCGAGAGGTTTGCTGACATCAATGTTGTGAACAGAGTTCCCTATGGTGGTGGGGTTATGGTATGGGCAGGCATAAGTTACAGACAAATGCACAGAGATACCGTGACGAGATCTTGAGGCCCATTGCCGTGCCATTCATCTGCCGCCATCACCTCATCCGCCCCCATGTCACAAGGATCTGGACACAATTCCTGGAAGCTGAAAATATCCCAGTTCTTCCATGACCTGCATACTCACCAAACATGTCACCCATTGAGCATGTTTGGGATGCTTTGGATCGACGTGTACGACAGCGTGTTCCAGTTCCCGCCAATATCCAGCAACTTCGCACAGCCATTGAAGAGGAGTGGGACTACATTCCACAAGCCACAATCAACAGCCCGATCTACTCTATGCGAAGGAGACGTGTGGTGCCGCATGAGGCAAATGGTGGTCACACCAGATACTGACTGGTTTCCGGATCCACGCCCATACTTTTTTTTTTTAAGGTACAGTATCTGTGACCAACCGATACATATCTGTATTCCCAGTCATGTGACATCTACAGATTAGGACCTAATTCATTTATTTCAACTGACCGATTTCCTTATGAACTGTAACTCAGAAAAATTGTTGCATGTTGCGTWTTATATTTTTGTTCAGTGTAAATAATCATATATTCCCATTGTAACATTAGCCTGTGATTCAGTATGAATATCTAAATATCAGGTTCAGTCATTCAGAGGTTTGGCTGTCTGACTTCTATCCTGTTAATTCAGGTAGAAGTCCTTTGAGGTAGACAGAAGACACACTTGCCACCAATAAGAGTCAAAGGCCGGGATTCAAGCAAACCGTGGACTGGACTAAATTAGTAAAGAGGGGGGGGGGTGTAAGGAGTAATCTTAGGGAGTGACGAGGTGGTCATGCTGCATGCAGAGTGGTCAGGCAAGGGAGTGGGGCGGGGGGGTAACGAGGAGAGGACACCTGTTCTGGACAACCTTGGCATTAGGGGGGAGGAACTGTAGGGGCTAGCAGTTGGAGTCGTCACAGAGCTGTGCTTCACAGAAGAACCGTGAGCTTCGTTTAGCAGTACGGGCTGTGAAGGGGACGCTCTTCAGCACTGAGGGGGGAGGAGGGGAGAAAACGTCACACCTGAGACAGAGGAACTGTTACTGTACTGTTGTACACCCCCCCCCCCCCCCATCTTCCGTCAGCTTGGTACAGTCTAGAACGGCACTGGCACTCCTCAAGCTGCTGCAACTGTACTATAACTGTTATATCTGTATATACAGTATACCAGCTCTCTCTGTGCCACACCTCGCTGTATTGGAGTACTGGAGGACCAGACTACACTAATGTGAGTCTTCCAGCCCTCGAAAGGTCTTTGATGCACCATATTCCCTATGTAGTGCACTACTTCTGACCAGCAGTGCTCTACAGGGAATAAAGTGCTATTTGTGACGCTCGCTATGTCCAGGATGACAGGGCTATACTGTATGTAGAGTAACGGAGATGACGCAAGTGCTGTAAAGGACCAGTAGTGGGGAGGAAGCATTATTAGCATATTATTAACATTGATCATTTAGATTTCACTGTAGATGCTGATTAATGAGAGTTAAGTTAGAAACTGTCCTGAGTTTGCACCTCCCACCAAACAGGGCATCGGGATACGGTGGCATTTTTGATCTATCGGGACACGCATAACAGCCAATGGCCTGACTACATGCCTACTCTACTCTGTAATAACGAGACAGTACTAATCTAGAAAACTAGCAGGCCACAGAAACAAACTACTGGGACGTTCAGAACTGGAATCTGCTGTTGTCTAGCTGCTGTATAGCCTCTAGCAGTGGTGTCTGAACCACGTAACAGAGTGCTCCTCCAGCCGAGCAGTTGAGGACCACAGTGATCTTAGCCTGGCCCCGGCCTCTGCCCCTAGGACTGCTTGGACCAGGAGACCTGGAGCCTGGCTGGGGGCTGCGTGGCTGCCTGCGTGGCTGCATGTCGAGCCCACCTGTGATGATATCCTCGATGGTGCCGTCCTTCCCCTCGTAGACGGGCCGGTGGTCCTTAGCCTGGCGTTTACGCAYCTCTGAGATCAGCTCCTGTTGCTGCTGCCTCTTCTTCACTACCTGGACCTGGGAGGGAGAGGAGGAAGGATCAAATCCTGCCTAGGTCCCCCAAATAGCTTGAGCTGCGCATGGATCATTTCAATCATACAAAATGCATGAACTCCTTACTGGAAGTGTGAGAAATATAAGGCTGTGTTGATAGCATAATTATACACAATTTAGTCTACATTCTACATCTAGACCCTCTAGAGCCATTGTACAATAAGCTCAATTMTACTACTGTTGGTTGAGTCCAGTGACTACTATAATCCTCCTGGCTTTTTGGGCCTTGTCTGTCAGTCAGGGCTAGGGAGACTTCTAGTACTGTACCTTGGGGTCGTGTTGCTTGGCCTCCTGAGCCAGTAATTTCTCTCTCATGGCTTCCTCCTGCTTTTTCCTRTGCTCATTGTCCACCACCGCATCCTGTAGGGAGGAGAACACAAAATGGARGCCACTCAGAGAAATGAGACTTCAATTCAATACAAATCAAGACACTGGCTAAGCCAAGCTATGGAAATATATCTATTTTACAATAGAAGAAGTGGTTTTGGGTGTTGAGTAAACAGAGACAATACACTTTCATGTCAGCAACATACACTTTTCTGTGTGTGTCTCTCTCTCTCTCTGATCCCCTCTCTGTTTCTCTCTCTCTCTCACACACACACAGATACGCATGCAAGCGCACAGATCCTGCAGATCCATACATCCTTGTAGAGAACAATCTCAGGAAGGTGTCTGTGTGGCAGGGCAGGGCTGTCCGGCAGGCGGAGGCAGGGCCGTCTGTCCTTCCGGGGGGGGTCAGGGGAGAGGCAGGGAGGGTGGAGGCAAGGGGAAGCAGAGGCAGGGCGGGGCCCTCGGTCCGGGGGTCAGAGTGGGGAGGCAGGGGGAGAAAGGGGAAAGCAGGGGGGAAGGAAGCGGGAGACCGGACCCAGTCTAAACACCACAGCTGCGGCTCTGAAGGCAGACCCAGCTGGCCCATCCTGTTATTAGACCTGTGACTCCAGTCCACACCCTGTCCTGTGGCACACAGACAGCTCTGCTCTTAGAGGCAGCAGGGCAACACCCAGACCCAGACTAACCAAAGGTTAGGCTAACTCCCATAGGACAGAGAGCAATCTCCACCTAAACATGGTCCTGTGTGGCATAGTTGGTAAGAGTGTGATACCTACAGGGATCTCACAGGCATAATAAATATATGCACTCGCTTTACTGTAACGACGTTTGCTYTGTGGCATATTATATACATGTACAGAGGTAAAGATGCGTGTTAGAACTGTGCTGCTTGGTCCTCCCTTACCTTGTAAGCTCTGATGAATCGCACAAACACAGGGAAGAACACAGACGGAGGAGTCGTCTTGGAACTCTCCCCAAAATAGTTCACCACATTGTTGAAGGCTTCCTAGAAAATGACCGGGGGAGACAGAAGTGCAAAAGGCGGGACACAATATTTGTCAACATCGCCAACCTTTACAAAGCCTTTTGTTTGAGGTCAAGTCTTGTCCTGCATTGTTGTATCTTGGGCTTTTTGGCTTTTGTTGTGCTGCTTATAGGGAGAGGTGTTGCGCCGTTACACTAAGTTATGTTTTGTTTGGTTTTGACCCGTTTGTAGTTTTAGCAAGGCTATTTTCCCTGAAGAAAAATGCTTTAGCGGTTTTAGGGTAGTGGAAGAAGTTTAGAAGTTTACAGACTTCTAAACTTAGTATTGAACAATTGTGTTTGCAATTTTGATAGGATGTGTTTAGTTTACCTCTGCAGTCTTGGCATCCTTCTGCAGTTTGTCAAGCTGAGTGTCGCTGGTCTGGAGGAAGCCCTTGAGAACAGAGTGGTCGTGGAGACTACATTCTCTCCTGATCAGATCCATCCCTTTACCCAGCTCCCGCACGTCCAGCAGCACATTCTCCAGAGACACTAGAGAGAGATACGCACGCAGGCACACGAATATCAAGCCTCCTCATTTCTACTGTGCTTCACATGAACTGTCTTCTTCATACAGTCAGAAGAGGAGTCCCAGTCCTGTCTCGTGAGGTCTATGTAGCTGTGTACTCACCTGCAGCAGCTTTGTCCACAAAGTGTAGTTCGTTGAAGAAGTTAGCCAGCTCTGGATACTTCTCCTTGACAACCACAGCTATGTAGTGGAGCAGAGTCATCTTCCTGTCTGTAGACTTGGTGTCCAGCAGCTGGGGGAGYAGAGGAATGCATAGCAGCCAAGCCTCTTTTATCACTCTTGAAACAAGTGTATAATTGTAGCCTTGTATAACTAATATGGAGATAAACTGAGCACTTCAAACTGAATACATGGCCAGAATACATATCAACCAAGGCCCTTCTCATTCTGGAGGAGTACATCTTGAAAAAAGTCTAGCCCCTTGTAACTAATATGAAGATACAGTCAACACTTGAGATGCCGCTTGAGGACTTGGAGAGAGCACCTCTCTAGAATGTTCTCCTTTGTTTCGTTCAGTACTCACCAGATCAAGACTTTGTAGCTTGAAGCCATACACAGAGCCTCTCTTGCTYCTGTTCATGTAGTTTCCCAGGGCTAAGATGATCTATGAGSGTAGAGAAAGCAAAGAATTACAATCTTGGCGCCATAAAAATGTGGCCAGGGTCACGCAAAAAACAACYGAGTTTTCCAAAATAGTTGTTGCACTAAGAACCATTGCCTGAAACTGACAGATGATTTTAGTGTTAAGAAACTCACCATTGATTGCTAAAACTGAAACGACGCTTGTCACCCAAGTCAAACTACTTTAATCCCCGATGARGGAATCCAAGAGAGAAAAGCCTTACCTCTAGCATGCGTTTTAACTTCGGTGAAGACTTGACGGACGCGGATGCTGCGATGATGGCGTTGAGCTGCGGGGTTAGCATGCTGACGTTGTCTGAGAAGTTCCCTACGAACGTAATGATATTCATCCTCTGGGTGAGCCGTTCGATCTTGGAGAAGAAGAGCATGAATCGGTCCTCGTCCGTCAGCGCGTCCAGCGGTCGTCGCTCCCGCTCGTACTGACGCATCGTCTTCCCCTCTGCCTCTGTGGGAAGGAACCGCATCAGACACTCCACGAAGTCCACCGGCAAGGCCTTCAGATCAAAGCTATAGGGAGAAACAGATAGTAGAGGTTGCAACACTGACAGGTTAGAAACATCAGAAACTCCAATAAGTCAACCGGCAGTGCTTTTCAGGTCAAACCTGAGTAGAGAGACCTTGCATAAAGCATCAGAGGGGGAAGACAGGTTAGAAACATCAGTGCTAGAACTGGAAACGATGCAACATAGAACCACATGGTTGGGCCCTTCGGAGTATGGTTCCTCTCTAGGTTACTTCCTTCTCGGGAGTTTTTCCTGGACATTGTTTGTTGCTTGCTCTTTGAAGGTCCAGGCCGGGTTACTGTAATGCACTTTGTGACAACTGATTTGTTGACGTAAAAATACATTTTGATTTGTGGAGATAGAGGTATAGGTTACAATACGTACCTCTGTATGGCTTTGCAGATCTCCTCAGTGCTCTTGTTGGCCTTCCTCAGGGTGATGGCCAGGTTCTTGGAGCGGTTAGCGTCCAGCAGGCTGACCTTGTTGGCAGCCTTCTGAGACACTTTGGTCTTGGGGCCACTCAGGTCCACCAAAGGACCCTGGGCCTTGGTCTTAAAAAGCTCCTCGAACTTCTCCACATCCAGCTCCTTTAGACAGACAACACATACCACACACTCAGTCAAACGTGATACCTCAAAGCATGTACATCTTCTATGAAAAATACCTGTTTTAATTAGGAGTTGTTTTTTGTTGTTGATTGCAACAAAACAGGGCTGGTTTAACTATCCGTATACAATGAGTTAGGAGGAGGGCCTTGAGGGCCTATTTTCCTGACCACGCGACATGACACGGAACAACTCGGGCTCAAAATGAAGAGACAAACTGTCAGGTTTCTCCTGGACTGGTAGACTCACCTCTAGTACTCGTTCATCATCTATCTCGCTGAAGACCGTGCCGTTGATCTGGTTGGGTTTCAGCGCGGTCCAGTTGAATATAGGCAGGCGGAACTTGGTCTTGATGGGCTTCTTGATCCTGATAGCTGCAGACCGACATTATTACATAGAATATCAGGACAGCCATTATATAGAAAATCATGCACATTACCATCACACAATCAGACTTGTATCTTTTCGACACATTCTATACTCCACCCTAAGTTCCTTTTTAGTTCAGATGAACCGTAGTGGCACCATAGCAGACGTGCAATGCATTGTATTTGGAGGCTGGTGTTAGCTCTTACCTGATAGGCCCATATTGAGGATGAAGTTGGGTGTAGTTCCTGGTAAAGGCGGGGCCATGGGAGGTGGGGGTGGAGCATTCGCTCCTGTGGAATAGAACACAAACACTCAGTCAGCATCGACCAATAACGGCGAAGTCTGGGCAGCTCTATTCTCATGAGCCGTAGTCCATACGCTTGGGATTTGATGTCTGTGAGAGGCTAGTTCAGGCATGCTGTACCAAATCAATACGATGAATAGAAGATCATTCATAATAGTGGTTTCTGATTGCATACAGTAGTGTTGTGCGTCCATCCAGCTGTTTCCTTGTGTGTGTGTGTTTGCGCGCACAGCCTGTCAGCACCTTGATTCACAGTGAGGGAGGAAACACCCTAGCGTTTCCCTTTCCTGTCTGGACGGGCGGGGCCCGGGCCCTACTCTGACCAATCACCTGGCTGGGCACAAAAGGGCAACGAGTGCAACTCTAAAATAGATCTGCCCTCATAGACCTATGTCCCCCATGTCCCTTGGGACTCGAGTGACTTCCTCTCTCTTACATARATGTATGCCACACACACTGTTTAGCACAGACAGTAATACCCTTTCCACACTACAGAGCCGAGCTGTACTGGCCTGGTTACACACCCACCATAGTTTGTGCTGTAAAGTATTTATTCTCAACCTTTTCAGTGGGCTTTGGAATTTGGAATGGAAAAGGGTGGGAACCCCTGCAATGAAGGACAATGTGAAAAGAAAGCCAACACGTTGGAGTCGGCACAATGATGTGAAATAGTATAACTGATCATGGTACTGTACCTAAAGCAGAGGGCAGAGGCGGAGGAGGCGGAGGAGGGGGAGGCGGGGGAGGAGGTGCTTCACTGGCTGATGGTAGACTAGTCCCTGGTCCTCCTGGTCCTCCTGGCCCTGTTACTCCTCCAGGCCCCCCTGAGAACCCTCCGTTCTGCCCAAAGTCACCCAGAGGCACCCCCGGACCTCTACTCCCTCCTCCTCCTCCACCACCCCCTCCCAGGGGCTCGATGGCGATGTCCCCGTCCGGCTTCTTGCGGAGGCGGATGGTCCCCTGCTGTTCCATCTCCAGCAGGCGCTTCTCGATGTTGAAGCTCCTCTGGAAGGCAGCGTCCTTCTCCTTGATCATCCTCCTCAGGGTGTGGACCTGGGTGTTGGTCGACTCGTACGTCTCCTGTTGGGTCAGAACACCAGGGGGAGACAGAGAGAAATGACTCTATGATGACTCCACAAACGTTACAGGATCATAATCATTCCATATCCTGTCGATCAATTTTCTATAATAGCATTCTTGCTAGAGCATAGTTAATCAAACGTTGATGTTATTCTGCCACGGCCGTACATATACTCAACCAGGTGTAGTAAAACACTGCTGCAAAACAACATATTAATACAACATTAAGACGCGCGAAGACACAGCTACGGCTGTGCTGAATCATCGAGGGTACATTTGACGATGTATATGAGAAACGGAATGGTAATTTGATTCCGTATCATAATAGTGATCACCAGCTTATCTTACCCGTATTACGTGGAGATCCTTGTCCTTCTGCAGGAGCTGCTTCTCCAGGTCAGCCACTTTCGTGATGGTCTCATTCTCCACCTCCAGCAGCTTCTCTGTCACCTAGTACATGGTGGAGAGGATGAAGAGGGTGAGCAAAGAAAGAGAAGGCAGCAGGCATGGAGAGGGAAGCAGAGTGAGTGGAGAGATGGAACAACAGGCATGGAGAGGGAAGCAGAGTGAGTGGAGAGATGGAAACAACAGCATGGGAGAGGGAAGCAGAGTGAGTGGAGAGATGGAACAAAAAGGCATGGAGAGGGAAGCAGAGTGAGTGGAGAGATGGAACAACAGGCATGGAGAGGGAAGCAGAGTGAGTGGAGAGATGGAACAACAGGGATGGAGAAAGGGATAGAGGGGAGAGGTGAATTAAAGCGTTGATTCAGTAAAGTCCAACTCGGGCATCTCGCCCAGTTCCACTATAGCTCTCTCTCTCTCTCTCTCTCGTGTACTATATTCGCCACAGCATCAATAAGAAATGTGATACGCTTTGCAGCATGACACAGCAAGTTCAAGTGAGGCTGACATGGCCTAGCTAGCTTTCACTTTTGAAATGGGATAACATTCTGTACAAGTAGTAAAAGGAATTCTCTGGGAATGCTCGCTCTCCTCCTCCCCCGTAATTCCTGGCCCCTGAAAGCCGGGTTTGTTTTGAAATTCTCCAGATGACGGCACGTGCGCCTCCTGACCTTTCTGTGTTAGAAAGGGGTCCTTGGAAGAACATGGTGGATGGTGTACATCACATTACTGCCTGACTGAAATAGCAGAGGAGACCCAATCCGACCGGATAATGACGTACCTGACTACGGTACTTCGTAGAACTCTTTTCATGTACATTCGTCAGTATGGAGAAGGACAAATGTTCTATAAAATTCCGTGCTAATAACAACTGCAAGACTCATCGCTATGTGTGTATTTGACCTATAACCCATTTGAAAACATTCCACTCCTGCACAGAGGCTTAGCGGGTGGTCTGGTCAGTCTTGGGGTTCTTACGTGGGACAGGTGTTCCTCCAGTTCCTCCACCTTCTCCAGAGCCACGTTCTTGGTCTCTGCGTCCTCCAGCAGGCCGCCCACATCAAACACATTGTCCAGGTAGGCCTGAATCTGGACTGACAGCTTGTCACTCTCTGTGTACTTGGATTTCTGTAGGGAGAGAAGGGGAGGTTCAGGTTCACATTTATGAAGGTACCGTAGAAGGCAACGTTTTAAGGCATCTTGGAAAAGGGAACATGATGTAAAATGGCGATTTTRTTTTRTTTTTACTCCCTGCCTTCAAATGCTGCCTCAAAAGGCATGAGACACAGCCTACAGTATATATGGCTCCTTGGAGACGTCATTCAAGGAATGCTGAAGGAGATGTTGGGGCAGGTCAAATTAATACATGATTATTATATTGTATTCATTGCGTCCTCCTTACCTCCAGGTAGTCATCTAGGCCCAGCTTAGTGAACTCGTACTGCAGGTGAACCCTGAAGTTCATGTCTTCTACTGAGTGGACCATGATGTTGATGAACTGCATGCAGGCCACCATGAAGTCAATGTTCCCATCCTCCACATGGAAATAGTCCATCAGCTTCTCAAAGCGATGCTTCTCCTTGCACACCTGAAAAGGAATAGAAACATCGGGAATGAATACACCCCTGATCACACGCAAACATTTCACTTTCATAGCAGCCACATAAAAACAGCATGATCACTTAGCTCGTTGTATATATAATTCCTTCTCACAACTATCTACGCACTCTCCTCCTCTCACCTTTACCCTTCACTTGTGGACTTCAGTGCACAACAAATCAGCTGTCTGTGACCAGGCGAAAAAACCTTTCCAAGCCAAACCTTCATATCATGACCGCTAACCGCTTCACACAGCCTACATCGTTGTCACGTCATAGTCAACTTAAACTACTAGAACTAACACATTAGTAAACCCGCTACAATCATGCAGTACAGTGTACAATCTGAAAGCAGTTTAGCAGTTACAGCGGCTGGCCCTGGTGGCAATAAATTAAGAAGATCTTGACTTCGAAGAGTTCCAGTGTTGGATAGCCATAGCCAGCTAGCTAACATAGCATCCCTCTGTTTGAGCTGGGTGTTTGAGTAGGCTAAACTAGCTAGCTGCATTTACTAGTTAAGTGAAAGTTTTAAAAAATACAACCAATCAGTTTGCCCCCCTCACCTCATACATTTCTCTCTCGCTCTCTCTCTCTCCATCTTCTCCTTAATTTTTWAAGAAATGAATTTGCTCCAAACTGTAAAAATATTGTTTTTCTCTCTCTTTGACTCAACTACTCACCACGTTTCATACACTGCAGTGTTAGCTGGCTGAAGCTTATGATTTCAGTACTAGATTAATTCTCTGATCCTTTGATTGGGTGGACAACATCAGTTCATGCTGCAAGAGCTCTGATAGTTTGGAGGACGTCCTCTGGAAGTTGTGATAATTACTGTGTAAGTCGATGGAAGAGGATGAGAACCATGAGACTCCTAGGTTTCGTATTGACGTCCGTGTACCCAGAGGAGGACGGAAGCTAGCTGTCCTCCGGCTACACCATGGTGCTACCCTACAGAGTGCTGTTGAGGCTACTGTAGACCTTCATTGCAAAACAGTGTGTTTTAATCATTTATATGGTGACGTGAATATATTTAGTATAGTTTTATCTAAAAAGGATAACTTTTTAATGTTTCAATATTTTTATTTTTATGAAATTCACTGAGGAGGACGGTCCTCCACTTCCTCCTCTGAGGAGCCTCCACTGATCGTGACCCATGCCAAGGCTATGGGTGTAAGCAGAGGTCAACACACTCCATCTGCAATGAAAAGCCCTCCTAATTATTGGAATTCTTGGGAAGGGAACAGAGTAAAAATAAGGCAACGGGATAGAGATCTCGCCAGACTCCCACACACACACTGGAGACAAAGAAAACAAACAGGCTGATTTCCCAACTTAACATCTGATTTAAATACAGAACAAAATCCAACCCCTCATTCCATATCAGCATTCTTTAGCCTAGAGTTGTTGTTTTGTAATTTATACTTAATTGCTGCACAAATATGGCTATAAACCAGAGCTGCGTCTCAAATGGCATCCTATTCCCTATATAGTGCACTACTTTTGACCAGAGGAGGCCCTGGTGGCAGTTTTGGGCCCTGGTGCCCAAAACTGGTGGCGGAACATCTTAGCTATAACGTTTCAGTAAACACTCAGCTGTCATTATGATTGCATTTTGAAATCCCACCACAGAGTCGTTGGTTGGTTCACACATTGTTGTGACTGGGTGGCTGATAGGAGTATTGCTCTATGGGGTTCTGTGGTGCTCTGCAGGTTGCGCACAGTAATCGGCTGATTCCGGCGTTAAGACGACTATACAGGCTAGAAACTGAGAGGCTAAGCAAACCTTTGTGATCCACTCACTCCCATTGGGAAATTGATCCTTATCACAGTTGCCTCACATCTGGTGGCTTAATGATATTAATAGCCCCAGACATAGAATGGTTCTGGGCTTTGCCTAACAGGCCTACCAGGGTTCAAATACTATTCATTTTCTTTCAGATACTTTGAGCATTTCATTGAGCCTGCCTGAAGAGCCAGATGGGCAGGGTTTGCACTTTTGGGATTATTCTGTTGGTTTTATTGTGCAAGCGTTCCAAGTATTTGGAAAAAAACAAAATGGTGAATTCAGCCTACAGTAGCCTAATACTGAGGTTATACTAAAGTAATACTTCACCTCTTTGAAGTTGTCGAATGCAGAGAGTATGATCTCATGGCCTCCTCTAACCAGACACACTGCAGCCAGCAGCTCCAGCACCAGGGCTTTTGTCCTGTCAAGACAGAATATGCATGTTCATAGACACAACGTTTATATAACAATGCATTACGACTCTGGTAATCCATGGCTCGACCTGTACGTGGTTCAAATCCAACTCACTATGACTTTATTATAACGGCATTTAATATTATACTTCGTTAAATATTAGCCGTCTTCTTTTCACCGGTGCAAAATGTAGTCAGCAATTGATAACCTAAAGCACTAAATAAATACATAGCAAAGCTGAAATTCATAATTCTATACTTTGAGGTTTAATACCCACAGAGGAGCCGGAGAGAGGGGCTTGTCACGCTTCTACTAAAAGGAGGTCATTATGAAGTGATCAGCTCCACGCTTTAACACTGTAATCCCTCTATACCAAACATTCTTCTAACACACTGCATCTATAACAGGCCTTCATCCAAAATGGCACCCTAGTCCCTACGCAATGGCTCCCTATTCCCTTCGTAGTGCACTACTTTTGACCGGGGCCCTACGCAAAATTAGTGCACTAAATAGGGAATAGGACCCCATTTGGGATATACGGCAAACCATGCCTTTACCAGGCTGGATGTATGGTTCTCATTCCCAACATCAGAGAGAAGCCGATGGGAGCCCCCTTAGAGAATGAGGAGCGTATCATATGAACAGGCTCATCAAATGTTCCTCTATTGTCTGACCCACCCTTAAATCTCTCAAGCTGCACAGGTGGTGGAGACAGGGGTAGGGCCTGAACTTGAAATGGTGATAGATACCTGCACACTGTTGTACCCTGCACCTCGAATCAAAATCAACCTAGAGTTACTGGACGTGTGTAGTAACAGCTTCTAAATAGAGCCTGAGATCTGCTTACCGTGAGTTCTTATTGTTCAGACTCAGGGCAATTTCGTTGACTGCGTGTGCGTGGGACATGACCAGGTTGAAGCCATACTGGAGAGAGAAGGTAACGATAGAACAGGATGTGGTCAAAGAGAATGCTGCCAGTGCATAGAACTGGAACACTGCCTAGATTCACTTTTACTGTGGCTTGTACAGGAAACATCTGCAACAGAGACTCTTGACATCTTTAAAAACAAAATTGCATTTATGCTTTACCGTTCTGTCCTAATGCCACTAGGGAGAACAATAGGTGTTTTAGGTTGCTCTGTGTATTATTGGTAACATGGGGGTGGCTTMGATAGTGGATATCCACAGTCAGTACCTGGTAGTTCATTATGGCTCGCAAGCACATGATGCAAACGTGCACGTCGTCCTTCTGGCTCACGAGTCTTGAGTTCTTGATGGTTTTGCTGTTAGGTGCTGTGCCATAGCTGCAACAGAGGGCAAAGGTCAACAACTACAGTGGCAAGAAAAAGTATGTGAACCCTTTGGATTTCTGCATAAATTTGACCTAAAATCTGATCTGATCTTCATCTAAGTCACAACAATAGACAAACACAGTCTGCTTAAACTAATAACACACAAGTTATTGTATTTTTCTTGTTTATATTGAATGTTTAAATGATGTATTCACAGTAGGTTGGGAAAAGTATGTGAACCCCTAGACTAATGACCTCTCCAAAAGCTAATTGTAGTCAGGAGTCAGCTAACCTGGAGTCCAATCAATGAGATTTAGTTTGGAGATTTTGGTTAGAGCTGCCCTGCCCCATTAAAAAAAAACTCACAAAATGTGAGTTTGCTATTCACAAGAACCATTGCCTGATGTGAACTATGCCTCGAACAAAAGAGATCTCAGAAGACCTAAGATTAAGAATTGTTGCATAAAGCTGGAAAGGGTTACAAAAGTATCTCTAAAAGTCACTCCACGGTAAGACAAATTGTCTATAAATGGAGAAAGTMCAGCACTGTTGCTACTCTCCCTAATAGTGGCCGTCCTGCAAAGATGACTGCAAGAGCAGAATGTTTAATGAGGTTAAGAAGAATCCTAGTGTCAGCTAAAGACTTACAGAAATCTCTGGAACATGCTAACATCTGACGAGTTTATGATAAGTWAAACACTAAACAAGAATGGTGTTCATGGGAGGACACCACGGAAGAAGCCACTGCTGTCCAAAAACATTGCAGCACGTCTGAAGTTTGCAAAATAGCACCTGGATATTCCACAGCACTACTGGCCAAATATTCTGTGGACAAATGAAACTAAAGTTGTGTTGTTTGGAGAAAGGCAAAGCACACCAACATTAAAACCTCATCCCAACTGTAAACTATGGTGGAGGGAGCATCATGGTTTGGAGCTGCTTTGCTACCTCAAGGCCTGGATAGCTTGCTATTTAAGTTTATTAAGACATTTTGCAGTAGAATGTAAGGCTATCTGTCTGCCAATTGAAGCTCAACAGAAGTTAGGTGATGCAACAGGACAACAACCCAAAAGACAGAAGTAAATCAACAACAGAACGCCTTCTGGAGTGGCCCAGTCCTGACCTCAACCCGATAGAGATGCTGTCGCATGACCTCGAGCGGTTCACACCAGACATCCCAAGAATATTGTGGAACTGAAACAGTTTTGTAAAGAGGAATGGTCCAAAATTCCTCCTGACTGTTGTGCAGGTCTGATCRACAACTACAGAAAACATTTGGCTGAGGTTATTGCTTCCAAAGGATGGTCAACCTGTTATTATATCCAAGGTTTCACATACTTTTTACACCCTGCACTGTGAATGTTTACACGGTATGTTCAATAAAGACATGAAAAATGATAATTGTTTGTCTGTTATTAGTTTAAGCAGACTGTGTTTGTCTATTGTTGTGACTTAGATGAAGATCAGATACAATTTTATGACCAATTTATGCAGAAATCCAGGTAATTCTAAAAGGTTCACATACTTTTCTTCCCATTGTACATATTTTTATTCAATGTTTATCATACAACAAAAACAACTTGTGAGTCCACTTCATTCTTAACAGCTTTTGATTCCACTTCACTTGGCTGATCTAAATAATCAGAGCCTATCMTCATTGTGTGTTCATATTGTGTGCTTTTTTGTGTCATCTTGATTTATGACAGCATGAAATGCTGTACAGTATCTGACATTCATGTGACTGCAGGGTTTGTGTTCCATGCCCCTAGCTTAAAGTGTGTCAAAGAGAGATCAGGCGGGGAAAGAGACCAGAGAAGGCCCATGTGGTTACAGAATGATGCATTCTGGGACGAGGTGAAGCCGTTGGTTTCTTGCATGACATCCGTTTGTCCCCAGACTGAGGTCTGCTTGTTACAGAACAGTCTCTCCTCCACATCCTCTTAGCTCTCTCTCTTTTTCATCTTTTCATGTGTCTGTGTTTTCTGCTTGTCTTACCTTTTTGTCTTTTTTGAAAACTGAATCATAAGTTTCTCAAGCATTTCTTCCCGTAGTAAACCAACAGACATGGTTTACTACAGGAATGTACATTTTTACATTCTACAGACATTCTACAGACATGTCAATTTTTGTCTGTTGATAAAAAATATATATATATTATTATTTAAAAATTGTATACCCCTTTTTCTCCCCAATTTCGTGGTATCCAATTGGTAGTTACAGTCTTGTCTCATTGCTGCAACTCCAGTACAGACTTGGGAGAGGCGAAGTTCAACAGCCTCGCGTCCTCCAAAACACAACCCAACCCAACCAAGCAACAATGCCCACTTAACCCGGAAGCCAGCTGCACCAATGTGTCAGAGGAAACACCGTACACCTGGCGACCGTGTCAGCGTGCAATGCGTTGGCAGGAGTCGCTAGTGGAACCAGCCTACCAGCCTAACCCGGACGACGCTGGTCTGCGTCAGAGCCTGGACTCGAACCCAGAATCTCTAGTGGCGCAGTGGTCTAAGGCACTGCATCACAGTGCTAGCTGTGCCACTAGAGATTCTGGGTTCGAGTCCAGGCTCTGACGCAGGGAGAGCCTGAATAAAAATATTCTAATCTCAAAATGATTCAGGTTTATGTTTTGTGGTACATTTATATATTTCTTATTCCTATCACACCCTATTTTTTCTCCTCTCTCTGTGTGTGAAAAGCTCACTAGACGGAGAATCGCAGAGCAGGAGGCCCACCTGGAGCTAGACAGTACAGGACAGTGGAACACACCTAGAACGAGGAAGACCATCAAACATGTAAGGAAACGCACAGTGCAGGGGTCAGAAATCACCTCTCTGTCTCTGTCCCTGTCCTTGCAGATCGTTTAACCCACAAACCCCTGCAGTGAGGTCGGGAGTGACGAATCATTCATCACTCTTCATCGATCCTTTCACATCCTCTCCAGACCCAGACCGCTCTACATCATGGCATCATCGTCATAGCAAACAACTGGCTGACATGCTAACATATGTTTYTATTGCTACCTGACATGCTAACATGCTAACATACGTCAGGGCCAGGGGGTTAGATGAGCGAGGCACAGTAACAGCAGCGACAGCAGCAGCAACGCGGTAGCAGATGATACGTACCGGAGCACAGACTGGCGCGCCGAGCGGACCAGCGTGTTGCAGAAAGGCTGAGTGCCACTCTGGTGTAGATCCTCTATAGACCTACTCCAGGAAGTAGCCTTGTCCAGGGAGCCCTCCTCCCCATTATCCAGACCCTCAAAATTCAACCTGGGCCACGGACAGACAGATAGGCCGACGGACGGACGGATGGACAGACGGGTAGACAGATGGATAGACATACAGATGATGGACAGACAGAGGTCGAGGTAGATTAGGTTAGGAATGCAGCTCGGTAAAAGGTCAAAGGTTATGTTATACAGAAGAACTGCACAGTAAAACGCTGCACAGTCAAGCTTAGTGCAACACAGAGTTGACAGGCTCAGTCATTCCCATTCAGGCCCATGATGTGCCAGCATGGCGATATAACAGAACAGACACATGGTTCCCAATCAAGTCCAACCACTCATTCAGTCTGCCAWGTACGCAGCATATGGGGCATACAAGCACATTCAGGCACATTCAAAGGAACACAATGCTATAAGGAATCCATCCAGTTTGCTGTTGCCCCTTTTCACAGACAGTGTGACCTTAGCTCCTATCTGTTGGGATCAACACTTCTCGGATCCAGTACCAATCTGGTTGGGTAGCGAACTACCTCTAGTCTCTTCTGAAGAGATGTGCTAAGCTTAGGGCGTGTGTACTCACATGACAGCACACTGTGCAAAGGAGAGGTACTCCACCAGGATATCCAGACCTCTGTTTTCATCATTGAGGAACTCCCGGACCCACCTGGGTGACATGGGACACAGAGAGGGGTTAGCAGGGCAGAGTATTCAAGGCCTAACACCCTTATCTGCTAGTCACGGATCATCCCTAGGTAGGGCCAGGACTTTTCCCCCACATGACCTGAACAAGGAAAAACTCTGGGCATTACTCCATAGTTTTTCCTGGTGAGTTCACATGTTCAGGAAAAACTCCTGGCCCTATGTTATGATGCATGGAAAATGATAATAGCCCTAATAGTCAGAGGTACAGAGAGGCAGGAAAGAGAGACAAGGGGCAGACTGAAACCTGAACACACACATTCCTAAGAGCTGCAAAAGCCAACATATTTGAGTCTACATCTTGTAGACTAAAGTCTGCTCAGAATGGGGTCCCCTACACCCCCACTACACCCCTGACGGAGAGAGAAAAGACTTGGCAAGGCAGCAACGGAAAGTAAACGCGAGTGAGCAAGGCTTCAGATTTCCTCTCTATTTAACTCTAGTTCTCTGGAAGGGGGAAAGAAAGTCCAAACAAATGAATTCCCATTGCGATGAGAGAAAGAATGTGGAAGGCATATGGTATGGCTGAGAGAGAGTGAAGACTGGACRCAAGTTCGAGTCCCTGACAGTCATGGTATTTAGGGCTCGATTCAATCCGTATCGCTGAAGTTCCGCGCCACAGCYCGATTTCAATTGAAAGGTCATTTCCGATTGAGCCGGCATATGCAYCGTTTATCGTGGATGCGGTCTCCGCAAARGCGGGAACATTGCCTTTCAATTTCATTCTCGCTATAGCGCTGAACATCAGCGATACGGATTGAACAATCAAGCCCTCGGTCTTCCTTTCCCCCTTAGTCCCAAAACCCCTGCTTCCCCCTTAGTAAAATGCAGGGGAGTGGAATTGGTGTAAAGGTTACAAAGGTTACAAAATATCCCCAATATGCTGGTTAGGGAGGTTACTGGGGCAGGAGACTGTTTGGTAACACAAGACTCTGGATAGCCAAAGGTAAGGCAGAAAGGCGGGAGAGAGGCCCGTGTGTGAGGAAGAGAGAGGTGAGCAGAGAAAGAGAGGAAATAGTGAGAAGCATTGAGATTGGGGCGGAGGGAGTAGAAAAAGGGAGGAGGGGGAGGCGCGCCTGATCATCAGTTTCCTGTCTACCAGCCCCCCCCTCTCTCTCTCTCTCTCCCCCTTCTTTTCCTGTCCAACCAGATGCTTTTTCAGATTGTTTTGGCAATCTGAGGAATAACATGTCGTCGAGGGCCAGGATTCGGACACAATAAACAGGGCTCTGTTCCACTGAATTTACCAACCAAACCAAAGCCTCCGTCTCAAAATAGCCTCTGTCTTTTCCTGCCTGTGTGTCTTTCTGGGAAAGACATTAGAACACAGACTATTATAGGAGTTATTATTGGAGGTATGCCCTGAATACAATGAAAAATCACAAAGAACTCTTTTTAATACGAGAGTATATTTGAGTTTGATTTAAAGGGCGGGGGACATCTCTGACGCACTTCCGTCAGAGTTACAGTAAGTATCTGTGTGACATCAAGGAGACATTTGAGGATGATAGTGAAGAAGGAAGGGCTGAATAGAGGTTTGACCAAATTTTGTGTGTGTGTGCATATTTGTMTGTTTGTTTCCTCAGGGTTCATCGTTGGTAGGCCATGCTTACTGTCCCTCTGGCGTACACAACTAAGCTTCCTGCTCAGTGCTATGTTATGGTGCAGTGGACCATTCCTTTCCTAGCATTACAGTACAATGACTACCATCTGGGCATTGTGAAGAGGAAGACTCCACTATGAAGTAAAGCAGGCTGGGGAGGGTGGCAGTACAGAACAATAGGAATGATCTGGGCATCAGGAAAACAAGCTGTTGGTCCCTAGGACAGGAAGCGAAAGAGGAAGAGCACAGAAAGGCCCTTTCTCTCTTAAAGGGGAAAAAAGGGTAATTCTTAAAGGGGAGATAATGGAATTGGTTGTTGTAGGGGAAAATAATAAGGGAGTTGATTTCCCACCGGCCTTTCACTTCCATAGTAGCCATTATTCTTGTAGCTGTGCCCCGCCCCAGGGGTAACGTTACAGTGTGGTATTCGTAGAAGACACATCAATTCTTGTAAACGTCATGTGAGAAGGAACAGTAATATTGGGGATTTCCAGTACTCTGACTCTCATTGGTTGACAGAAGAGAGGAGGGGATGGATGAGAATAGATCATCACCCTATGTGATTGGTCCTCAGCGAGATCTCCAGTTCTCTCAGAACTTTAGTGGATTCCTGGACCCGCCTTCGGAACTTCTTGCGTGTGACTCCTGGGTCTAAGTAGCCCCGTAGCTTGGAGATGTAGGTGTGAGGAGGATTCTTCACTTGAAACCGTTCCTAATATAACACACGGGGAAGAGGGTGGACAGAGTGAGCAGTGTAACGGAATAGGGTTCAAACCATTATGGAGAAAAGACTAAACCTACACTGCAACAAAATGTTTCTTTCTATCTAATCTATCAACATTGCTTCACAGCTATTGGTGTTCGAACAGACTAGATGTGTGTGTTTGTAGAGGTGTAGCTGTGTAGCTGTGGGATTGTTCACTTGTAGTAGCCTACATGTGTTGTCGCATTTAAAGGAGTTTACCTGGTCACAGATGAGGTCCCATTTCTTGTCATTATCATACTGTCTGAGGAGTCTGGCTTTGTCGGGAGGAAGGTTCATGGAATTCTGAAACACAAGACAGACAAGATTTCATCAGACACACCCCAGTGCAAATTTCAGAGCACACATCTTTGTTGAATCACTCATTAATCATTTCATCATAATTGATCATTTCATGGCAGTTTTAGGGCTGATCATCATGCGTCAGTATGTTGTGTTTTTAGAGGCCAATTTAGTGTTTTTATGGGGCCTATGACTTCACTTCCTGTCTTGACTTGTAGCATCCTGTTGCATGAGCTCATCCAAAACCCTCCTCTGCACCCCAAAAGGCACCCTATTCCCTATTTAGCGCACTACTTTTGACAGAGCCCCAAAAGTAGTGCACTAAATAGGGAATAGGGTTCCATTTGGGAAGCAYCCGTTCTCTGCGGTTGGTCGTAATAATCGTCTGAATCTTTCAGTAGTGACTACACTGCACTTTTAACCACCGGCTAGCTAGTAGCTACAGCCTCTCTCTAAAACAGAAAGGAAATGGCTATTATTACTTGCTACTTACTATCTTATTGCTATCACTTATCCAGCCATAAAAACACTTAACACCACACAACATGAGAGAGGAGAACAGCCCACAGGCGACGGCCAAATGTTTTACTGCTGAGGCTCAAATTAAGACATTTAGCATGATTGCGCTAATTTGTTGTTTGACAACTATCCCATTTTATGTCTCTGCTCCACCGTCGTGAGCTTTAACACACGCGCCATACAGTATAACACAGGCGCGTGTGTGTGTGTTCGTTCTATGACATGGGCCTCTGCCTCTGGGTAAAGACTTCCTACCATGAGTCATGAGACCATAAACAGAGGTCAGTGGTCAACTCTGAAATCTCTTCAACACCAGGAAGTGCAACAATACGAGGCTGTTAGTTACAGCTAGCTCCTCTCCTCGCCACCCGGTCATGTGTAACTGATCGCCTCAGCATTTCTCTTTGAAGAGARCATGAAGGTTTGATCTGTTTTCTCAGTCCGGCTCAGACTCAGGGCCCCTCATTTTACATCCCACATAGACAGAGCCCCACAGCCAAACCACACATATGCACACACACCAATACATACACACACAGACACACACACCACAAACTGCCTGTCAGCTTGACCTGTGACCCTCCGCTACAACTTACCCCTGGCCTCACCTCCTAGCACACACAGGCTCTTTCTCAATTCATCTTTCCTCGTTCATCTTTCCTTACTCCTCGCCGCCTCCTTGAAAGAAAGTCTGAGGTGAGAGACTTCCAACGTGGTTGAGAAGGAGGCTAGGAGATAGGATGTAAACCATTCAACCATCTTGTAAGTATACAAGATGAAATGTACCAATGAACCAAAAACCATTATATCAATAGTGCCAGCATGTGGTGTAGTATCATCAGGCCCCCATGGACTTCCCTATGCTATTCCTATCCCTACAATGATTCATAGCAGTGGAATATCACATATAAAGTGTTATTTGTATTTATTTCCCACAATGCAGTGGGGGTGATTGGATCTTTCCATCAGCAATACGTGTGCAGCATGAGTCATGTTGGACTGGTTGTCTGAGGGGCTGGATGAGGACTGTGGTACATTGCTTCTTTTCTGTGCAGTATTGCTGAAGTAGCCTGGAAATTTTGACGGAACATGAAATGGAGCAGCGTACAGACTGGATTTCCAGGCTACTGCTGAGGGTGTCATTGACTCAGATGTCTGCTGGGAGTCAGACTTCGATAAGACGCTGCTCCTAAACACACAATCTAAAGCAGAAATCACATAGCGACTCAACTTTACTCTACATTTGCCGGCTTTGTTTAAAACCACACTGACAGAAACGGCAACTATAATCACTGATCCTTTGAACGTCTACAGAGTACTCGTTAAACTTTCTGAAAATAAATGACAAATAAAAGAATGCAAAGCTGCCTGCCTGAGGGGGGGGAAATCTATCTGAAAGCCTCTAAAAATGAACAATTATTTGACTCACAGGAAAAGTCTCTGAGAAGAACTACTGTAGGGTTCTCGGACCTGAAGGACTGAAGTGGAGTGATCAGTGAGAATCTGTTACATTAGGCTTCTTTGACAAAACATTGCCTTCCAAATGGCACCCTATTCCCTATTTAGTGCGCTACCCATTGGCTCTGGTCAAAAGTAGTCCACTAGATAGGACCAAAACCTACACCGCTCCGAAAAAAACACGAGCATTCCAGATGTCCAGAATTACACAAGGAATGTGTCCTGTTCATAACGGTACAAATTTGCTCTAAATTCTCTCACTCCCGCTTTCCTTTCCTTCCCTTCTTTTCTCTCTTGGGGGGAGAATGTTACCTACCACAGTCTCTCCCTTTCTTCTCTTTCTCCTCTCTCTCTCGCTCTCCCTCTCCTTCTCCGTTTTTCTCCTCTTTCTCTCTCTCCTTCTCTCTTTATTTCTCCTCTCTCTCTCTCCTTCTCTCTTTATTTCTGCTCTCTCTCTCTCCTTCTCTCTTTATTTCTCCTCTCTCTCTCTCTTTCTCTCTTTATTTCTCCTCTCTCTCTCTCTTTCTCTCTCTTTATTTCTCCTCTCTCCCTCTCCCTCTCCCCCTCGGAGGGCTGTCGCCATGTGAGCTCCATCTCATTCATTCCAAATGTCAGAAACAGGATGGGACAACTGACCACAAAGTTTGATATCCAACAATACTTTAAAACTTGAAATATTTCAGAATCTCAGACAGTAACAAATAAAGCTGATGACACTTGTGGTTTACCACCAGTTCAGTACAGTAACGTTGTATACGGCGTCTGTCAGCTTCTTGGGGGGGAAAGATACAGTAGGATTGAGTGGTCTAAACAGTATTTATGGGCTTCATTGGCGGATCCAGACAGACACTCTGTCAACGTAAATAGTCTGTATTTCTTCATTGTTAATCCTGTAAGGATGAGAGAACTACGAATGTTTGCTGAGTGGGTGTCACTACCACAGTTCCCAGTACAGTTCATCATGTGAAATAAGTCCGGCTCCAATGCAAACAACCCAGTGATAATGAACCTACATGRGATGACGTTAAGATCGAACAAACAACCTCACATCTGATCCAGGATCTGCCACKGCCAAGCCTAGTCCCAGGTCTGTTTATGCTGTCTTGCCAACTCCAGATCTGGGATCAGGCTAGCGTCAGCCCAGAACCTATTCCTCTTTGTTTTCCTGCCACGTTCAGCCTCAACTAGCCGTGCAGATTAAGGAAGAACCTCCGGGCACAATACAGGCACAGAGCAGGGTTCACTACTCTCCTAATTTAATTATGTAGTACACACAGCCTACTCTGCACTAGCCCTYAAAAGAGAGAGASWCWSAGAGASWCWCWSTCRRCWSAGAGAGAGAGAGATAGCTTCCTGTATTGTAGTTATTAGTTTAAATCCTAAAGAGCAAAATGTGTTCCCTGAATAACAACATGAAAATCTCTGTCAGCTTTCTGGTAAAGAACATTGCACAGTAGAATATTTAAAGCAAGGGGGCGGGGCATAACGTTTGTTCATTGTGTCATATGAATATGTTTTTATTATCCAAACATGAACCTTTTTACAAAGAAAAACAAAAGATATTAGGCTACTTATCTACTCGTTCCTGTTCCTGATGGCGGCGCCATGATCTCTAACATGAAAACCCACCAGACAGCTCGATGTTCAGGTTTATGTTCAGGTTTGTTTCTCCCCTAARGGTTAAAACTGGGTAGAACACACACAGCTGTGTGTATGTGTGTACTGTACATACAGGTACATGTATATGTGTGTGTGCAGCTGTAAAATTAAGCAGTAAGGCTCGTGGGGGTGTGATATATTGCCAATATACCACGGCTAAGGACTATTCCCATGCACGATGCAACGCGGAGTGCCTGGATGCAGCCCTTAGCCGTGGTATATTAGCCAAATACCACAAACCCCAGAGGTGCCTTATAAACTGGTTACCAATATAATTAGAACAGTAAAACGTATGTTTTTGTCATACCCGTACTATACGGTCTAATATACCACGGCTTTCAGCCAATCAGCATTCAGGGCTCGAACCACCAAGTTTATAATGTTGCTTTAAAAGCATGACAGACCAGAGGAAGACTAGGAGTGTCTCTACTGTTTCTCCAGGCCCCCTGACTGCAACACACACACACTGATACGGAGTGGTTGCCTCGAGCTAGATTTGGGTAATTGGAGCAACATAACCCAATTTAGCTAACTTCATTTTACTTTCTACATCCTGTGTTTACAAGAAGAAGCTAAGAAAAGTATTAAAGTAGGATATTTTTTTTTTAGGCTCGCAAAAGAATACTGTTCCAACAGAGTTAGCACCTCTCCTGATAGTTTTGGAATGAGGAAAAATACAGTGATGCAGAAAGAAAACTCCAAAAATGTGGTGCTTGTCATAGTTTCACGCTGCCCACTAGCAAACCCYGCAAAGGTCTGTCTTGTTTGACCTGAGATTGATCGGCCTGACAAAGGAGTGAATACACAGCTTTGTGTTGATTCTGTGAAGTCAATGCCATTCTCATCCTTTGACATTTGAGCTATTTTTTRCCCAATAGCATATTGCAGGACAATAGCCAGTGGGCAGGACCAATATGTTTCCCCGTTGATCAAACAAGGCACACACAGGGCCTGAGCCTGGTAACAACACAAAAACTGTACAAATATACACATCCAACCTTTAATCTCATAGCCTGGTGACCATAGGAGTTGGCAGGCTAGCAAAACAGATCTGTGAACAGGCATTTATTCTCTTAAAGTTGTATTATCTCCAGCAGTATCTGACTAATGATCAGCTTGAGAAAGAGAGAGAACAGTCCCAGCTCAGCACCACAGAGACTCAGCTCGGACGTCATAATCAACAGGGAACTTCATGTGCCCTGTTACTCCAGCCAGTTCTCTTGCTGAGTCTGCCTCACTGATTTCCACTTATCCTCTAGTTCAGTTTAGGACCTGCAAAGCAGTCAGACTAGTAGCCTTGTCTGAGCCAGAGCATCCCGTAGGACAGGATGTCTATCGTAGGGCCTTAAAGCAGCCAGACTAGTAGCCTTGTCTGAGCCAGAGCAGCCCGTAGGACAGGATGTAGGGCCTTAAAGCAGCCAGAAGCTCCCAAATAAACTACTGAGAAAAACACGGCGGACCAACAGGACGTTTCTCAGCTACTTTCCCACAGATTCAACACCTACAGAGATAACAAAGGACAGATATCTGCACTGAACCATATAGGTCCATTACTCATAGGCTACACTCCCAAATGGCACCCTATTCCCTACAGCGGGTTTCCAAACTCGGTTTGATTGTGTTGCTGGTTTGTGTCCAGATATCAGACATCAGTTTATTTCACCAAGATCTCTGTAGTATATTCTCAAACACAAACAAGCCCAATAATGAGCTCCATGTTTGAGCTAAATCCATGTCAATCTGGGAGTTTTACTGAACGCTCTCATTAAGTACTGGCTAAGCAGACATATATACAGTATATATACATTGAAGTCGGAAGTTACACTTAGGTTGGAGTCATTAACTTGTATTTCAACCACTCCACAAATGACTTGTTAACAAACTATAGTTTTGACAAGTCGGTTAGGACTCTACTTTGTGCATGACACAAGTCATTTTTCCAACAATTGTTTACAGACAGATTATTTAACTTATATCTCACTGTAACACAATTCCAGTGGGTCAGACGTTTACATACACTAAGTTGACTGTGCCTTTAAACAGCTTGGAAAATTCCAGAAAATTATGTAATGGCTTTAGAAGCTTCTGATAGACTAGTTTACATCATTTGAGTCAATTGGAGGTGTACCTGTGGATGTATTTCAAGGCCTACCTTCAACATCAGTGCTTTGCTTGACATCATCGGAAAATCAAAAGAAATCAGCCAAGACCTCAGAAAAAAAATTGTATACCTCCACAAGTCTGGTTCATCCTTGGGAGCAATTTACAAACACCTGAAGGTACCACGTTCATCTGTACAAACAATAGTACCAAGTAAAACATCATGGGACCACGCAGCCGTCATGCAGCTCAGGAAGGAGACGCGTTCTGTCTCCTAGAGATGAACGTACTTTGGTGCAAAAAGTGCAAATCAATCCCAGAACAACAGCAAGGATCTTGTGAAGATGCTGGAGGAAACAGGTACAAAAGTATCTATATCCACAGTAAAACGAGTCCTATATCGACATAAATATCGTCACTGCTCCAAAACCGCATAAAAAACCCAGACTACGGTTTCCAACTGCACATGGGGACAAAGATCGTACTTTTTGGAGAAATGTCCTCTGGTTCTGATGAAACAAAAATAGAACTGTTTGGCCATAATGACCATCGTTAAGTTAGGAGGAAAAGGGTGAAGCTTTGCAAGCGCAGACACCATCCAACCGTGGCAAGGCAAAGCATGGGGGTGACAGCATCATGTTGTGGGGATGCTTTGCTGCAGGAGGGACTGGTGCACTTCACAAAATAGATGGCATCATGAGGGAGGACAATTATGTGGATATATTGAAGCAACATCTCAAGACATCAGACAGGAAGTTAAGGCTTGGTKGCAAATGGGTCTTCCAAATGGACAATGACCCCAAGCATACTTTCAAAGTTGTGGCAAAATGGCTTAAGGACAACTAAGTCAAGGTATTGGAGTGGCCATCACAAAGCCCTGACCTCAATTCTATAGACAATTTGTGGGCAGAACTGAAAAAGTGTGTGCGAGCAAGGAGGCCTACAAACCCGACTCCGTTACACCAGCTCTGTCAGGAGGAATGAGCCAAAATTCACCCACCTTGTTGTGGGAAGCTTGTGGTAGGCTACCCGAAACGTTTGAACCAAGTTAAACAATTTAAAGGCAATGCTACCAAATACTAACTGAGTGTTTGTAAACTTCTGACCCACTGGGAATGTGATGAAAGAAATGAAAGCTGAAATACATTATTCTCTCTACTATTATTCTGACATTTCACTTTCTTAAAATAAAGTGGTGCTCCTAACTGACCTAAGACAGGGCATTTTTACTAGGATTAAATGTCAGGWATTGTGAAAAACTGAGTTTAAATGTATTTGGCTAAGGTGTATGTAAACTCCGACTTCAACTGTATATATAGTGGGTGGGATCGTCTCTCTGTTTTAGATCCATAGGCTGMCCAACATTCAATGTGATGAATCGTCAAAATTTTGATCATCTAGATTCTAGACTGAAAACTGGATCCCAGTCCCACAGCCAAACTGATTAAATCCATTTGAGTTGAGTCAAGATTTTCTAAGATTGCTGAGAACTGTAATGTAGTTTGAACACTAGACCAGGGTTTCTCAAACTCGTTCATGGGGTCCCTCCTGGTTTCACGTTTTGGTTTTACCCTAGCACTACAAAGCTGATTCAAATAACCAACTCATCATCAAGCTTTGATTATTTCAATTCAATGTGTAGTACTACGGCAAAAAACATAAAAAGGACCGAGTTTGGAAATCTTAGATAACTCAAGAAATCTGTAGGTTTTAGTCACGCAATTTTACATCTAGCTACGGTGTTTAGTACAATATCTCTGCCCAGACATTGCTGATGCATACCAGATCTTACAAAGTAAAAATCCTTATTTTGGGTTAAAGACCAGGCGACACTTGACCGTCTAAAACCAGATAGAAAGTATGTAGAAATGATAATGGACCTATACATTTAAAACTACAGTAATTGCCCGATTTCTGGCTTGCAAATAGATATTGGCAAACAAATCGGTAACAAACAAATCTGTTGAATTCCCGATGTGCCCCTCGATGGGAGAACCCTTTGAAGACCCTTTTTTGGTTCCAGGTAGAACTCTTTTGGGTTCCATGCAGAACCCTTTCTACAGAGGCTTCTACATGAACCCAAAAGGGTTCTACCTGAAACCAAATAGGGTTCTGCCTGGAACCAAAAATGGTTCTCCTATGAGGACAGCCGAAGAACCCTTTTGGAGGCAGCTCATATCCAGTGGATTGATGGAGAATTATACAGCACAGACACTCCACCACCAACCCCGACCGTCTGACTGTCTGACCGCCTCCTCATCTGGTAGGATGAGCTACTTGTGGTCCGAAGGTGTTTTTATGTGACAATCCCGCATAAAAATGCCTTGCAAGAGAATGGCCTCCCTCCCTGCCAAGTGCCAACTGGTGACTTTCCCTTTGAAAGCAATCCCACTGTAAAAACGACTGCCCTAGACTGCGTCTGAGAAATGTACCCCTAGAGAGAGAAACTATAGGCTTGCTCCTGCTACACTTTAATGAAAGGGTATTGGCTGGTAAGGATGGAAAACCTCTCGCCGTTGATCCCTGACAGAAACTAGATCCAAGAAGAATCCAAGACTGAGGAGGCAAAGAAAACAACATAAATATGGCCTAGACCTGGACTGACTGTTTTCTTAAGCCCTTTTTACTGAGCACATCTTAGGCACAGTGGATGAGAAAAGCAAACCCTATGTATTGAGTTTGGGCGGTGAATCAGTTTTTAGTGAGTAGAGTAGTCTGTATTTGGCTCAAGATAAATGACTCCCCCCTTAAATAACAAGTGGGAGAAGAATCTGAGAATATAGGCTGTTCCCTCCCCAGGGCAAGGAAAGGCAGCCTCCTAACCCTCCCTTCTCCCCTCTCTCTTCTGCCCCCCCCTCCCCTGTCTCTCCTTTCCCCTCTCTCCTCCCCCCCCCGTCTCCCCTCCTCCCCCTCCACTCTTTCCCTTCCTCTCCCCTTTTTCCTAATACCTCTCACCTCCTCTCCCTCTCACTCTACCCCTCTCTCTCCCTCTCCTCCAACCCCTTGTCCTACAGACTCCCATACTTGAGGTAATGCATAGATAAGCTGTTTGTACCAAGAATAATTACACGCAGTGGCTGTAACATAGGTGGACAATGTAATTCAATGTCATGTAAGTGAATCAGTGACAATGTATTGTTAGGCTCCATCTCTGTAAGATTCCATCCCTACACATCTGCAGTGCACTGCTGCTAGCTACACTGTAGTCTTTTACCCTAGTTAACATCACTGCCAACACTATTGTCTGCCTTGTCCTCCTCCCTGTGAGCAAAGTACAATGAAAGAGGACAGACACACACTCGCACACACCCTGGGACAATGAAAGCGGACAGGACAGGAACCTCAGCTGTCACCGTCATCGTCATGGGACCAGGGGACTCCTTGACTCTTCAGTAAATTAACAGCCTTGAGTAATGAGTTTTTTGTTTGTAGATGTTATTACGTGTTTGCTGAGGGGGCTGTGTGTGTGTGGTGTGTGTGTGTGTGTGTGTGTGTGTGTGTGTGTGTGTGTGTGTGTGTGTGTGTGTGTGTGTGTGTGTGTGTGTGTGTGTGTGTGTGTGTGTGTGTGTGTGTGTGTCAGAGGAGCTGCTGAGGGGAGGACGGATCATAATAATGGCTGGAACGGACAATGGAATGGCATCAACAACATGGAAACCATGTGTTTGATGTATTTGATACCATTCCACCCATTCCGCTCCAGTCGTTACCATGAGCCTGTTCCTCCCCAATTAAGGTGCCACCAACCTCCTGTGGTGTGTGTGCAGTGGTGGAAAAAGTACCCAATTGTACTACTTGAGTAAAAGTAAAGATACCTTGATAGAAAATGACTCAAGTAAAAGTCACCCAGTAAAACTTTACTTGAGTGAAAGTCTGAACGTATTTGGTTTAAAATATACTTAATTATCAAAAGTAAATGTATAAATCATTTCAAATTACTTATATTAAGCAAACAAGACGGCACCATMTTCTTGTTTTTTAAATGTACGGATAGCCATAGGCACACTCTGAATTTTTTTTTACCTTTATTTAACTAGGCAAGTCAGTTAAGAACAAATTCTTATTTTCAATGACAGCCTAGGAACAGTGGGTTAACTGCCTTGTTCAGGGGCAGAACGACAGATTTTTACCTTGTCAGCTCGGGAATTCGATCTTGCAACCTTTCGGTTACTAGTTCAACACTCTAACCACTAGGATACCTGCCGCCCTCATTTACAAATGAAGTATGTGTGTTTAGCGAGTCCACCAGATCAGAGGCAATAGGGATGACCAGGGATGTTCTCTTGATAAGTGAGTGAATTGGGCCATTTTCCTGTCCAAAATGTAATGAGTACTTTTGGGTGTCAGCGAAAATGTAAAAAGTATAATATTTTCTTAAGGAATGTAGTGAAGRAAAAGTAGTCAAAAATATAAATAGTAAAGTAAAGATACCCCAAAAAGTACTTTAAAGTGTGTGTGTGTTTGAAAAATGCCATCACTGTTTTCATGCTCTCAGGTAAAAGACCTGTTGAATTAAATGAAGAGAGGCAGAGCCAGAGAGGAGTGTGAGAAAACGCTGCCCCCTTTCTCTGCGCCGACATCTGATCCGCCTGGCGCTCTTCACAAGGTAACCCGAAACAGGCAGTCACAACAAAGACCAACAGAGCCAGAGCAATCAGCACAAAGAGACTGGAGAACTGCCGGGGCCATGGCCCACCAACCAGCTAGCCTACTGCCACCTCACCCAGAGAGACAGAGGGGGGATAGAAGGGAGGTGAGAGAGAGAGAGTGAGAGGGGAGGGGTAGAGTAGGAGAAAAATGGGAGCGGAGTGAGAAGGGGAGACGAGAGGATGAAAAGAGAGAAGAGAGGGGGAGAAAGAGGTGGAGTATTGGGGGAGGAGTGTTGGCAGGATGACATAGGACCCCATCTCTCCCCCCTGGAGGTTCTTGTTGACAGAACCAACTAAAACAGGCTCGGCAGCCACATTAAGGTATTAACATAACAAGCCTGAGCTAACTGAGGTGTTCATTAACATGCTAGCTAAATCCAATGACAGAACCACATTCTCTGAACCACCAGGACAATAAAACATTCCAATCCCATTGTCCCAAACAACTTACAGTAATGACAACTAATGATAGTACTGATCTGTACATACCCCCTTTCCTGTAGTCAACTGACCCTCCAGTGGCCTCATGGGTGGAATGTTATCCATTTTTGTCATCATTTCCTAATTAATAAAAAWWYWWMTTTTTTTWAAACCTGACAAAAATCTGGTGTTTCTATGTCCAATGGTTTTGTTATATTTCTGTCGTCTGTGATGTATATAAAGTGTAATATTGGGATGCAAATTCAAAATGTAATWTATTTCAACTCTATATCTGACATGGTACAGGTGTCTTCTTTTCTTCAGTCCATAACCATGTGTGTGAGGTGTGTACTTTTGTTTCAAAGTAGATGTGTTTAAGACTARCAAGAAACACTGTGTGACCCTGATTTAGCCCACTGCAGTAATTAAAAKACAAAGTAAAAATAAAAAAMGAATATAAAAAATGAATTTAATAGGTTACATATAATGTATAAACAGTTGGTATCAAGGAAAATGAATGATCTAACACTGATCTGCTTCTCTGCAGACAATGAATCCATGCTACTAAGCAACATAATAGCTGAATTGATGGCCTGAAAAGCGTTAAAACACAAGCGTGTAAAATCCCCATGACACCATCTTGATGCGGCAGTTAGCAGCAACAGGCTTTCCAGCTGTGGTGTGACTGTGAGTCTGTCCTACAGTCGGCTCTGCTCTCCCTGCAGCGCAGGAGCCAGGGCTGACTGTTGCTCAGCGCATCACTTTCCCCTCTGAAGACCTGGGTTCAAATAATATTGAAAATCGCTCAAACACTTTCAGCGTTTGATGTACCCTGCCTGGAGTGCCAGGTGGGCGGGGTTTGCAAGTTCATGTCTTTTCTATTGGTTCCACTGTAAAAGACAAGCTCAATCCAGGACAGAAAAAGTATTTGAAATTATTTGAACCCAGGTCTAGAAGCCTGGCCCGAAAACCCCCTCATCTCCCCTGTGCCTTCTGGCTCTCAGACGTTTGTATAAGTTCTCTACCAGTCGCCGCTTGCCAATGGAGACCCAAAGAGGCAAACGTCTAGACCTCCACRGCCAATCTGAGACATACGTTATGTAGACGTAAAGACTTGGTGTGATATCTGACAACCATTTCAGAAAAATAAATACAAAATAATAACTGAGGTATGGCTGCCCCTCAACTGTTTGTTAATTCATGAAACAAGCCATAAAAACTGGATGTGATGGCAAGCAACCTTTTTGGAGCAAAACAACAAGTAATTGAGCTATGGCTGCCGCTCAAAACTGCGTGAGTGTATTTATGTATTTTTCCTCCAATGGGTCTGGATCGGGGACATGAGAAGAATGATCTATGCCGTCCATAGCCTGTTGAGTCCTGCCGAGATGAGTTTCCAGACAATTATCATAATAAGGTTCTTTGAAGCCGGACCAGGCTTGTTATGATCTGGCCAGGGTGGGAAATGTAAAGCAGTGTCTGCGACTCAGGGGCTTTGTGAAGGAGCCAGATGCGCAAACCTCCAACGTGAATCTAAACCCTAGTGGTGGCATTTCCAAGCGGGCAGAACACGTTGAAATGATGCGATTACAACTAGATAACATCCAACTGGTTGTATTGATGTCATTTCAACCAGTTTCGCCCCTTGGGTCACTCTTGTTGTGAATGTCCAAAACATACCAATGACCTTATCACACAACAATGTCCTAGAATGCCCCCCCTTGACAAAACACGACTACTGGCTAACCAACCAATGTTTTGACACAGGAAACAGAGAAATTAAAAAGGTTATGAGATGAAAAATAAACAAAATGGCCACTACAACTGATCATGAATCAGGCATTCGTTCATTCCAGCATGGTCAACAGACGTCCTGTTTGTTRCCCTCAGGCCGTCCAGAGGGAAGCCCCAGACCAGAGGATATACGTATGGTATGCCAGGAATGCAGGTCGATTAATGCCTCAGTAAGTCAGGTCATGGCCCGCCGGCCCTTTCGGCACCCTGCACAGTCAGTCAGAGTGTCAGCTAGAGATCTGCTGGAGCCTGGAGGGAAAAACACAACAGAACCAGGAGAACTGTCTATCTGGAACTAAAGGCCCTGGAATGTCACCCAAATGTGGAATTCCGGACTAGAATTGACGGACATTACTTTAACTAACCTCAAAACAACAGCTCTGAATCGGGAATGGTGTGCCGTTTGGAACGCAAACGTAGTGTTAAAGCCATAACCCATTAGTCCTTCAACTGGATTTACACCCGTCTGTCCCTGTGAGGGTCGGAACGTAAAAGAGTAAGAGAGTGCAGCACAAAAGGCACCAAGGGATGAGGGCCCCTGTTTAAACAACCCAACCAACAGAGTCCCCATTGTATTGAGGAGGAAACCACTTCTATCCAGAGGAAAGGCTAGGGGCTCACTGCAGCTGCATCAGAGACAGAGCATGCAACCCCCACACCCCCCTTTAACTTCATACCTACACACACACACACACTCACTGCATGCACATACACACTAACACATTGACATATACATAAATAGATCCGCCACACTCCCTCACACATAAACAACACTCGGCTACGTGAACCACACTAAGGATCAAACAAAATGGCTTATTGTACAGAGACAGTACAACGAACTACGTACGCTCGTACTGTAGACTTCATATCCCAAAGTCACAGCGAGGAGAACACTGTTTGTGTTCAGCCTCCAGCCCAGACCATTCAAGTTGAAGTCTTGAGTACTCTTGAACAGTATCAAAGTGGTCAGTTGAATGACTGCCTTAAAATAATGCAATGGAAGAATGGAATGGAAGAATCCTTGTTCAGTCAGGTGGGTCACACAAAGAACCTCACAGAGTTATTGACGTTCCATGTGCGTAGAGACACGCTGTATCTGTTCAGTCATGCTCTTCAACTTGACCTGGGCTTTTCAAAAAATAACTGCTCTGCTCAGAAAAGCACTAAAACCTATCGTTCTGGGCCCGTAAAGACGAACCCATAATGAGGACTAGCTATAGCCTGGGGGAGAGAGAGCCAGATGGACCTGCCTTCACTATGCTCCCACAGTCCCTCCTCTCCTCTCTGTAGCTGTATGGAAGCCTGGTCCTGGCCTTGGCGGTGACAGAGACATATGTACGATTCTCCCAGCGGGAGTTTGTGGCATAGCAAACAAACAAAAGATGACCCCCAACACCACAAACACACACGCCTCTTTAGAACTGTCGAATGTGTTGACAGAGGTTAGCGTGGTCAGAGAAGATACATAAAATGATTGTCCAATAAACGCTGCACACAGTTTAGGCCATTAGTTCCAGCTGAGTGGCATCTCTCAAACACTCTGTCCTCCTGACTCAACTCAGAGTGATCACAGAGGAGAGGGTGGTGGGTAGAAGTTGGATTCACTTTGTACTGTAGGTGCTTTCTGTCTCATGTCGCCTCTCTGTGTTTCAGTTACCCTTCCTATCCTTCCTCCAACTTCTCAAAATCTCATTCCACATATATCTGTGAGGCTATCCTGACTCAACTCCCCAGGTCTTTTCAGTGCTCTCTGATCATAGAAATAGGAGAAATAGACTAAGGGGCAAACGAAACGGACAAAAGCGCCCCTGTGACGAAGACACACTATAGGCAAGACTCCCGCCAGTGGAGAAAGCTTTGTTTCCTTGCTGAAATGTTTGTTGTTGCTGTCACAGGTTCAAAAGGATATTTGTTAAAGCCATATTATACTACTGTAGTTGTTAGCGTTTCACCATTCCTTTCCCTTACCGTTTACTGCAGCCTTTTCTCACCCCCCTGAGTGGGAGGGATGTTTGTAGTGCACATGAGCGTTCACAACACTCACGAAGCTGCGCTCTATCCCCCCCCCCCCGTAACACGTAGGCTTATTTGTGTGCTGTTTACTCCTGAGAGCTTCTCAGTCTCTGTGTTGTCACTGTGAACGCGCATAGATGTACCTGGCCTGCGCACCAGAATAGACGTAGCCAAATAAGTGCCTGTTTATAAGTGCCTGTTTTGGGATGTTCTCGTCAGTTCACATTTGGTATCTCATTGCGGTAGCCGCATTTGAGCCGAGGAGACCCCACCTATGCCTTGTACTGTTAGGAGAGGTTCTGCCTTTTCTTTGGAATGCTGACATATAAAGTCAGAAGTTTGTATTGATATATATATTTGTAAATATAATTGAATTGTACATTTATCACCATCATCACCAGCGCTGTGTAAATACATTTGATCACCATTTACACCTCTACCTGCCTGCCTCGTTGTCCTTAAGCCTACTTTGCAACCCAAGACTGATCATTTGACAGTCCACTCATGGGTAATTTCCACTTCTATTTCGATCTCGCTCTGACTACTGCTGATGTCAGAGGAGTGGAGGAGTCACTTTGTCAGCACTTTCCGTCTCATTTCACTTCCCCTATGGTTCACTTAACCCCCTCACTGTGCACACCACGTCATTTCAACGTGAATAATTGGGTAATATTTGGTTGAGCCGTTGATCAATGATTACAACCTACGTTCACACCACTCATAAAGACAACCGAAAGTTTGTTGAATTTCCAAAGGTCTATCTATCACTGTGCTTTCAACCATTTAAAAAGCACAGCAAAAATAAAATGGGAATACAATGTCAGATACTTTATTTATTTATACAACATATTAATGGGTTACCACCGTGCTTCATCTAATAGCAGAACCAAATGACCTGGATTGCAGTTGAGATTACATGAAAAATACATGGTGCAAGTGATCAATGCTGTTCAAGATTCTGCACAGCAATTATGAAGATCTCCACAGACCTGCGATGACCTATGCATGCTATCTTAAACATGCACATTTTATATGATTACATAAGGAGAAATGTACAGTTACATTAAGTAACCTCAAAATGTTGGCTATGGATGTGTTACTCATTTTAAGGTTGAATGTTACATTAGTTTGCAAGAATGTTCTTAAAACTGCAGTATGTAACTTTTTAGGCGACCTGACCAAATTCAACTAGAAATGTGAGTTATAGATGTCATTCTCATTGAAAGTAAGTCTAAGAAGCTGTAGATCTGTTCTATGTGCGCTATTTCTATACGTGCCATTCTTATGCTTCATTTTTGCGTCTTTTACTTTAGTTTTGTTACACCAGCTTCAAACAGCTGAAAATACAATATTTTGGGTTAGTGAAAATGTACTTCACAGCGGTTTATATGGTACAATGATTCTCTACACTTGCTTGTTATGTCACATCAACTGAAATTAAGCTAACTATTAGAATTCAAGCAACCAGGAAATGGCGGAGCGATTTATGCATAGTACATCTTTAACTTTAGYCTATTTAGTGTATTACAAATGTAATATTTTATTGTGTTTGGTTGACAAAGCAAGCCAAATATCAACATTTAAAGGAGATTAATCTACTGCTTGTATAGTTCCATCTGAGCCACTGGCTTAATCCCATTCTTTAACTTTTATATTTGGTTGAGTTGGAGACGTGAATCCAACATATCATTTTTTAACTTGTCGACAAGTTAATAGGCTATGTTGATATTTGGTTGTGTTGACTACAATTCAATATCACTAAACATCATTAAATCAACCAGAACTTGAAACCATATTTTTTTGTTGAATTCTGGGTTGATGACTTTGCAAATAATATACAGGCCTAAATAGTATCATTGATGATATATGAGCAATGCTATACATTTACTCTGTTAACCCTACCCTTTGGAATGACTTCGATAGCAACAGTGAATCTATCTAGTTTTTAAGTGGAGATCTCTTAACAATCATTCTCACAATAGCACATTGGTCAAAGTCAGTGACTAATGTCATAGCTAAGCAGACGGTGCTTGGTTAAAACCCTGGATGGGAGACCAAAGGGTAGCAGAAGGTGCTGCTCAGTAGATATAACTTGGAACATCTGATGAGGTTTTAAAGCTACAAAATCATTGTATTTTATACAAGGTTTATCTATGTTGAAATTAAGTTACCATGATGACATCATCTCGTGGTTGAAATTGCACCCTCAAAAACAGCTGTTCACGTGAATGACTTATTTCGTATCCAATGTATTTTCCACGTAGATTCCACGTCACAATATGTTTAGTTATATTGAAACAATGTTGAATCAACCAGTTTGTGCCCAGTGGGCTCCTAGCCTTCCTGCAACCTCAAAATGTAATTCCACACAAATATCCATGAGCTCCTGCAAACCAGAGGGACTTTCCTGCCTGTACCACAGTCAAACCTCAGAGTATGGTGCAACTCTCTGCAACACTCTGGTTGTGTCCCAAATAGCAACCTAGTCCCTATATAGCGCACTACTTTTGACCAGAGCCCTCTGACTCTGTTAGGGTGGACTCCAACCAACGTAATCGAGTATTGAAAATAATCTGTCACTTTCCCCCCCAAAAAATTAAGATGTTTGTGTGTGTGTGTGTGTGTGTGTGTGTGTGTACTGTTCAAAACGTTGTTAAAGTCATCACAGCAGCAGGCAGCCAGTTCAAAGGGAATCTTCCCTCTGTGAGCCTAGCTGAGCCTAGCTGAGTTGTCCTGTGGTCCCAGCCCAGACCTGACCACAGGAATCCAGTGGTGGAGGGGGCACTTTGAAAGAAGATCCGTCCAGAACGCCAAGCCCCCGGCCCCCATTCCAACTGCTCCAGACATACACACCTTTCAAAACCTCACCACCACCTCCACGTCTCTCGCATAAGGAGAAAGGCATATGGAGAAGGTTAGCTAATAAGCCAGACCCTAATTTGGTGAGTAGGACGTAAGGAATCCGAAGGAAGGAAAACCCATGCTGCAACAGTGAGAGAGAAGTTCCATTTTTCATGTAGTGTTCCATGAGGCTTAGCTAGTATCCCACAAACTCATAGCGTTTAAAGTCAAAGCTCCCTAGTATCCCACAAACCCATAGCGTTTGAATTCAAAGCTTCCAAGGACACAATAATGAGTAGGTAAGGGAAAAAGACGAAAGACTTGAGACTCCTGAGAGGGATAGGATCACCCTGCTCTTTGATGCTGACACCCAGTATCCGTGCATAGATATACACTGATTGCACATGTGTATCTAGTCTAGTATCGTGTCCATGTGTCTGGTTGCATCCCAAACGGCAGGCCATTTCCTATGGGCACTGGTCAAAAGAAGTGCACTATATAGGGAATATAGTGCCATTTGGGGAACAGTCTCTGTCTGTGGTCTACCTACAGTACATGGTGGTGGTCCTGTACAGGGCTGACTACAGCCCAGTGCCGGCAATGCAATTTCCTCTGTAAAAAGAGAGAAGATGTCGGGAAGACAGCTGTTTCCAGCCACAGAAGAAGATAAACAGAGCTAGTGCTGTTTCTGAAGAGAGAGAGAGTGTTCGTTTCTGATTGTTTATGTCACGTTTGTTTGTCACTTTTGTTTATTATCTATTTCACATGCTTTGGCAATGTAAACTTATGTTTCCCAWGCCAATAAATCCCTCTGAATTGAATTGAAGAGAGCGATAGAGAGACAGAGACAGAGAGAGCAAGAGAGAGAGAGAACAAGAAAGAGAGAAAAGAGGAGATGCCTTTAGCACATTCTCCCGGTTAGACTTGACCCAACCAGACTGCATGAAGTACTCTAATTTAACCCAGGGGTCTCATCCCATCCCCTTGCCCCCCTCCCCACTCAGACCCTCCTCCATCTTCCTCTCCCTCATCCACAGAAGAGTGATCCTGCTCAAGTCGTTACCGTAGGTTGTGGATATTACTGCACTGGCACAGCCTACACCCATGACATCATAATGTGCTGCTGCCATTCCAAAGGCCAAGGGATGTCTGGGAGCTGCCTGCCTCTGTCTGCGAGGAGGAGGCTGCCCCACCAGACACAGAAACATTGCAACATCCCTAGTACACACATAACCTCCCAAACGCTCACACGCAGTAACGCACATTCACACCACAGGAGGTTGGTGGCACCTTAATCGGGGAGGACGGGCACGCGGTAATGGCTGAAGCGGAATAAGTGGAATGGTATCAGATACATCAAACACGTGGTTTCCACTTGATGCACATCCGTACACAGCGGAAACACAACAGGGGGAGATGGAAGAATGTTGTGATTAGACAATTCTATTTATAGAAAACAGTTATGAAATACCACTTATGCAGATTATCCCACCATGCTTCTTGTAACAAAATGGAGACAGGAAACATGTTGGACTCAACGAAAATATGACCAATCTATTGTAGGAAACAGAGTGAAACAACAATGTAAAATCCCAGTGTTTTCAGATAATAGTATCATTCTCTCTGCGAAGGAAAAGCCCCTGCGTGACCTGAACTCTAATCGCGCCCAGCCAGTCAAACCCTGGTGCTCTCTTCCTCACAACCTCCCAACTTCAACATGGTGTGTGTGTGTGGAGCTTTGATCTACGAAAAGGGCCTTCACGTTACCGCCATAGTTAATATCTCTTGTATTGGTATAATATTTTCATGGTTTATCCAGTTAAATCGATTACGCATCGTATTTGTCTCTTATGACACAGAGATTAACATAAACTGCACGATTTGGTTCTGGGTTCTGGGATGACGTGAAGTGATTAGCCTACCTTCTGTCATCGTCGAGATTTAAGAACTATCGTTTCTAACAAAGGCACTAATGGCCTTGAGAGGACACAGTGCTGTTGATACATAACATACCCCTTGAGGCGGCGCTGTGCCCTCTGGAAAATATGATGTCTAAAAATAACTGTTTCTAACTGTTTCTGCATGACCCCCAACAGTCATAACTAAGTGAGAACAGCTTCTAGCTGAGCATAGTCTTTGATTACTAACCTCCTGGCTCCTGCAGGCAGTCCTGCATGCGGGATAGATGATGTGAAATACGTGGCTATTTGTTATAATAGTTTGTCATGATCGCGCAAAGCTGAGACTTTAGCACAGCAGTCAACAAGGGCAGGGATTTGATCGGGACAACATAGAAAATCATGGAAAAGTGATTAAAAATAGGATGTTTGTATGGGCGGTAGGTTCATTTCAATAGCATAGAAATAGAGGATGATGATAGAAAAGCAACAATTCCTGATCCCTGAGCAGTTTCTCACTGTGCCGGCGTGTCTCTTCACATAGTAATCAGAGCAAATATCTTTGGTTACAGATAGTTGTCATACTATCAGATACTAGCACACGTGGGACCTGAACAAGTGGGTTTCGCACCGAGCTGCTGCCTTGAGTCTCTTGACCACAGAAACATAGACAGTTAGGCCTACATAATGAATTCTAGTTGTATCTCTATCCTCTTGGCATAGTGGCTACAGTACGCTGCAGTCGTAGTGAAGGCTGCATGGGATATCTGGCAGACCAGTGTTCAGATGGTTCTGTGCCAGAGTAACAGAGAGACTTGGACAGACATGAATGTCCCTAGTGGACTGATTCAGATGGCTCTGTGCCAGAGTAACAGAGAGACTTGGACGAACATGAATGTCCTAGTGGACTGATTCAGATGGCTCTGTGCCAGAGTAACAGAGAGACTTGGACAGACATGAATGTCCCTAGTGGACTGATCAGATGGCTCTGTGCCAGAATAACAGAGAGACTTGGACAGACATGAATGTCCCTAGTGGACTGATTCAGATGGCTCTGTGCCAGAGTAACAGAGAGACTTGGGACAGACATGAATGTCCCTAGTGGACTGATTCAGATGGCTCTGTGCCAGAGTAACAGAGAAACTTGGGACAGACATGAATGTCCCTAGTGGACTGATGTACAGTTACAGAGGACAGTATACAGGACAGTATACAGCAGGTATTCTCAGGAGAGATGTTGATTGGTTTAATTAAGCTGTAGAGTATCATGAGTACAGTAGAGTACAGTAGAGTATGGTAAAGTACAGTACAGTAGAGTACATTAAAGTACAGTAGAGTACGGTAGGGTAGGGTAGAGTAAAGTACAGTACAGTAGAGTGCGGTAGAGTAAAGTACAGTAAAGCAGAGTACAGTACAGTAGAGTAGAGTATCTGCAACATGCAATACTGTTACTGTAGAGTTGGTACACAGTGGCTAAACTCAGGCCGGGTGTGATGTGATGTGGTGAGGTTAGTCATATACGTGGGAAACACTAGACTAACACTTGTGAGCAAACACATTTGTCGCTGGATAACATGGTGTACTGACATGGTCAGTGGAAGCCATATTGGCAGAGAAAGAATGTTTAGATTCATGGTGGAATTAAGTGATTAGTCTTTCTTTGTTTAGACTCTTAAATTGGTGGTTTGGAGGGACGTGAGAACTGGGGACAGTTTGTTTTGAAAGAATGACAAGGAACCTCACTTTCTAATGTAAGAATAAGAAACAGTTTGCATAACTACTGCCCATAGCTATTGACACAGCTACAGTGCATTCAGAAAGTATTCAGACCCTTTAACTTTCTCCACATTTTGTTACGTTACAGCCTTATTCTGAAATGGATTAAATACATATTTTTCCTCTTCAATTTACACACAATAGCACATAATGACAAAGTGAAAACAGGTTTTTAGAAAATTTTGCAAATGTTTTAAAAATAAAAACAGAAACATCTTATTTACATAGTATCGCGACCCTTTGCTAATAGACTCGAAATTGAGCTCAGGTGCATCCTGTTTCCAATGATCATCCTTGAGATGTTTCTACAACTTGATTGGAGTCCACCTGTGGTAAATTCAATTGATTGGACATGATTTGGAAAGGCACAAACCTGTTTATATAAGGTCCCACAGTTGACAGTGCACGTCAGAGCAAAGAACAAGCCATGGGGTTGAAGGAATTGTCCGTAGAGCTCCGAGACTGGGGAAGGACACCAAAACAATTCTGAAGCATTGAAGGTCCCCAAGTACACAGTGGCCTCCATCATTCTTAAATGCAAGAAGTTTGGAACCACCAACACTCTTCCTAGAGCTGGCCACCCGGCCAAACTGAGCAATCTGGGGAGAAGGGCCTTGGACAGGGAGGTGACCATGAACCCAATGGTCACTCTGAAGGAGCTCCAGAGTTCCTCTGTGGAGATGGGAGAATCTTCCAGAAGGACAACCATCTCTGCAACACTCTACCTATCAGGCCTTTATGGAAGAGTGGCCAGACCCGAAGCCACTCCTCAGTAAAATGCACAAGACAGCCCACTTGGAGTTTGCCAAAAGGCACCTAAAGGACTCTCAGACCATGAGAAACAAGATTCTCTGGTCTGATGAAACCAAGATTGAACTCTTTGGCCTGAATGCCAAGTATCACGTCTGAAGGAAACCTGGCACCATCCCTACGGTGAAGCATAGTGGTGGCAGCATCATGCTGTGGGGATGTTTTCAGCGGCAAGGACTGGGAGACTAGTCGGGATCGAGGGAAAGGTGAACGGGCGGCAGGTAACCTAGTGGTTAGAGAGTTGGACTAGCAACCGAAAGGTTGACAAGGTAAAAATCTGTCGTTCTGCCCCTGAACAAGGCAGTTAACCCACTGTTCCTAGGCCGTCATTGAAAATAAGAATTTGTTCTTAATTGACTTGCCTAGTTAAATAAAGGTTAAAAAAAATACAAAACGTAGCAAAGTACAGAGATAAAAAACTTCTCAAGAGCGCTCATGACCTCAGACTGGGGCGAAGGTTCACCTTCCAACAGGACAATGACCCTAAGCACACAGCCAAGACAACGCAGGAGTGGCTTATTAATCTCTGAATGTCCTTGAGTGGCCCAGCCAGAGCCCACACTTAAACCTGATTGAAAATCTCTGGCGAGACCTGAAAATAGCTGTGCAGCGACGCTCCCCGTCCAACCTGACAGAGCTTGAGAGGATCTGCAGAGAAGAATGGGAGAAACTCCCCAAATACAGGGGTGCCATGCTTGTAGCATCATACCCAAGAAGACTCTATGCTGTAATTGCTGCCAAAGGTGCTTCAACAAAGTACTGAGTAAAGGGTCAGAATACCTATGTAAATGTGATATTTTATTTTTCCAATAGTGGTTTTTGTCGCAATAAGCTTTCTTAAAATGATGAAAGTGTTTATTTACAAATATATATGTATTGTACCATTATTTAACTAGGCAAGTCAGTTAAGAACAAATTCTTATTTACAATGACGGCCTACCCCGGCAAAACCCTAACCAGGACGACGCTGGGCCAATTGTGCGCAGCCCTTTGGGACTCCCAATCACAGCCGGTTGTGATACAGCCATTATAAAAGGTAGTATAAACCATAAAGGCCTAAAGCCCATTATTGAATTATTTACAATACAGAGATGATTTGTACCATTCCATTCAGAACCAACTTGTTTTGGAATCAAAGGCATTCCAAATAATAAAATCAAAGTCCACCAACTTTAAATTGTTGATCACTTTGCCCCATAACTGTGCATCGGTATTGTGCACAAAGAAAGTATCTTCTTTGCCTCTTGATTTAGGATGACAGACACACTTGACACTTCAGCTGTTGATCAATGGATAAAGTGGGTGTTGACTGTGTGCACAGCATCACAAAGCCCCAGCGCAACTCAAGCCTGTGAAGCGGGACGGCATTCAAAGATGGTGAAGGGGGCAATAGAGGAGAGGGGGTGGTCCCTCTTTTACGATCTCCCCGGTGTGGGAGTTTTAGGGGAATTCACAAAATGTTGTCGTCGGAATCTGTCATGGAATTACCTAAATGCGACTCTGGTTAAACTTGAAACTAAAAAAAGGTGTATTCCATTGGAATTTTGACTATATGTGTCATTAAAGGTTTGATAATGAAAGTGAAATTGTACTCTGAAAACGAGCCAATTCTTGAACAAGCTACTGGACTTAGGTAAATTAGCCCAAAGCCTCGAGTTGACTTTTTTTTAAACAAAAGAACCGAAGGAACGAGTGGGGGAAACAGATAGGGTGTGGGGGTGGGACAGAACGGGTCTAGAATATCAGCAACTCCAGCATTACAGGAGAAGAATGTAAAAGTGGGATAGGTTCATTTCGCTCACTCTTATGATGATAACATCTTGCTTTCCACAAGAAGTACACACGAGACAATATAAACGGATCCATTGTCTTACTGTAAACGGCATCCGAGTGTACTGTCAGACATATTTATTGTCTTGTTTAAGCATTTGTGTTTGATAATGGTTAATCCTCCGGTTGTTAGAAACCTGTTTTGGGCTTATTGACCAACTGTGATGCATATATTAAAAAGGAATAACATCTTAAAGAAAAAAATAACATAGAAGTGTTGCCTGTGTGAATCCATGGGCTGTTGTTGAGCTTGTTCACCGAATCAAAAGGTGAAACTATGGGCTACTAATTAAAAACAAACAGAAAATTCACACAGGCCTACTCCTAATCATATGGTWGGTAATATGTTCTGTAGCGCGTATCATTTCAGCATGACAGATCTGTATGTAGCCTAATGTTTTATTCTATGTTAATTATGCGCTTCAGAAGTTTCATATGGCTCTCTCTCTCTGTGACAATCTGGAGCGCAGTAAACCAAACCAAGTAGCCATTTCAATTCAAACATGACTCTGAGGCAGCAGTCACTTACCAAAACTAAAGCAAATCTCTCCTCCAACTCCGACTGGTCAGGCATGGGCACTTTCAATGGCATCATATGATGCTTCATATTGTCCGACTGTCCATCCACACTTTCAATATTCCCCATGGTTAAAAGCAGTACTGTATCCTTTTAGTAGAGTAAATAAAGTTCCCTCTTCCCGAGCGTTTTTTCAGAGTCTTTCCAAAAGTGGGAAAATTCCCTGCGTTCCTCCAAAATGCACCAGTGCGTTATAACAAAATCAGCCACTTCTGATCCAAAAGTTCCAGGTTAAATCAAACGTTTACACCACACCAGTTCCATACGGTCTCATTAAAAAAACGTATACTTTTGCATTTGTAGAGAACTCTCATCTGTATTTTACTCTAAACTGAACCTCACCTCACCTCAAAAGTAACAATTGTTTTCTGTTCCAAAGAATGGTTTCCGATTTACCAGGCCAATCCATCTCCATCTATTTCTGTAAAATCTTTTTTCAATAATATATGTTTTAACCCACCCAAATAGCGACTTCTTAGTTGCTGGACTGAACTTTCTTGGCTACGATGCCTTTGCATTCATTATTGTTGTGCGATCCAGATGGTTGTGTGGTTCAGTCTAGAAGACTCTTCTATGTTGCTTCCACCCAGAAGCAGGCTTTCTGCTATTGTCCCGCCCTTGATAGGGTTACTCTCCCTATTGAAGCGTTGACTTATCAATCACACTGCCTATCGCGCTCTACTCGCACACATATACGCCTGGATCACACCGACAGTTTTATTGCGCAAAATGGTACGCGGCATCATCTGGATATGTGTGCAACAAAACTTCAACATTCACCTTCTGCTACCATTTATGTCAAGCCGTCTACACATACAATTTGATGCATATTCTCAAATAAACCCAACGTACGCACCACACAGAACGCACCGCAACTGTCTCTGCAACGTAATGCTGCAAGGCAAACGCAACGTTCCATTGGAAACGAATGTACTTCTGTTGGTGTGTTTGAGGCGTAGCAGTAAATTGAGCTAGGCCTAGCTACAGTTCGGTAATTGGAGAATTTATGTCAGCACTTTAATGCCACCTGGTGGTTAGCTAATGGAAGTTCATTAATCATGACTTCGGCACCAACAATGCACATACAGTACATCACATGCACCATGTATAACAATGTCTTTATTTTGACAGCACTTGAACTTGGCATGACAGTCCATAAGCCAGTAAGTCTTCAGTTTAGTCTACAAGGTCTATTCATTCTTAGAAAAAAGGTGCCATCTAGAACCTGAGGGTTCTTTGGCTGTCCCCATAGGAGAACCCCTTGAAGAACACTTTTTGGTTCCAGGTATAACCACTTTGGCTGTCCCCATAGGAGAACACAAAGAACCCTTTTGGAACCCTCCAATCTTATGAGATATTGGGTGAGTCACAAATGGCACCCTAGTCCCGTACGCCTAGATCATTCCAACAGCGCCATTGAGCAAAATAGTATGCAGCATCATCTGGATATGTGTGCAACAAAAGCTCAACATTCACCTTCTGCTACCATTTCTTGTCAAGCCGTCTACACATACAATTTGACGCGTACGTTGGAGAAGTACAACATATGCACCACACAGAGCACACTGCAACTGTCTCTGCAACACAACGCTGCCAGGCAAACGCAGCGTTCCATTGGAAATGAATGTACTTCTGGTGTCCCAAAATGTAATGCCGCTGTCGGTGTGATCAAGGCGTTAGGGCTCTGGTCAAAGCAATGCAGTATATAGGGAATAGGGTGCCATTTGGGATAAAGACATTGTTTCACAGAAGAGGTGATTAAGAGGTGGATGGAAGATTGGAATCATCTTGATTAGAGATGATTAAAAGAAGTAGAAATCAGATAAATCATTTTACAGCAAGTGCAAACGTTTAATGAAACAACTACGACACAGACATTCAGTGATTAGGCATATGTGTTAAAGCAGCAGCAGTCTTTCTCTCTCTCTTCGTCTCTCTCTCTCTCTGTCTTTCTCTTCGTCTCCCCCCCCCTGTCTAGCTCTCTCCATCTCTCTCTCTCCCCCACTTCTTTATATTGCCTACAAACATTTCATAAAAATTTCAAGCCWTAGCAGTGAAATGACAGCAGAGGGAAGGGAATTTCCTCGCCCCAAAATTTGCCTGCTTCTTTCAGAGCCGGTGTCCTGGACACAAATTAAGTCTAGTCCTGGACAAAACAGCACTCTCCATGGAATCTCCATTGAACATGCTTCTTAGTATAGGATAGGATTCATCTGTGTCTAGGAAACCGTCCCTCAGTGTTCTTTCAGGGTATTTTATCTAAGACTAAGTGTTTTATAACAAACAACGTGTAACATGACTCTGATTGACTGACTTATAGCAGACCCCAGGTCACTATTGGCACTACAAATACATACAATTACACACAAACATACTGTATACAACACAATGCTGCCTTGGAATGTGAACATACATGAATTATATAGCTACAACGTTCTCTTTATCAAATAAAAGCACAGTGATTCGGATATTGCAATACTGTAAAGCTAGAATGTGTAACATTTTCACTGGCAAATGTGATGTTCTGGGTCATTTTGTAATACTTCTCCTGAATTGTAAAATCAACCCTCAAATATATATATATATATATGATTAAAACATTTAAAACTTCTTCATTTGGGAACAGAATGAACATATAATCATTAGTTCAAGAAATTGTGCACAAGTATTGGAATACATAAGGCAAAAACGTAACATATAAAAACAGGATAATAGAAGGAATTGATGAGTTAAAACATTGTTTCTTAAAGCATCATTAAAATAATKATTTCAGTAATCATTTCATTTGGATTGTAAACATCCATGATGGTACGTAGAGTCATCACGTTAAGTTGTTGATATCTTTGGAATGAAAAAAATTAAAAACAAACATATAAAAAAATTACTCAGAACAATTCCTTTTTTGAGTAAATAATAACTTAACCGGTTAGAACAACTCTAAACACTTAAAAGTTGAAACTGTTCCGGATTTTTGCTGCTTTTGTGGTGCTCTGGGGTTGATATAAATGCATAATCAAACATTAAAAGAGACATCAAAACATCAATGTGATTGAAGCTAAAATGCCTTTTGTGACTTAAGTTAATACAATTTAAGTGCTTTGGTAACATACACTGATGTACAAAACATGAAGGACGCCTGCTCTTTCCTTCACAGACTGACCAGGTGAATCCAGCTGAAAGCTATGATCCCTTACTGATGTCACTTGTTAAATCCACTTCATTCAGTGTACGTGAAGGGGACATTAAGCCTTAAGACAATTGGGGCATGGATTGTTTATGTGTGCCATGCAGAGGGTGAATGGGCAAGACAAATATTTAATTTCCTTTTAACGAGGTATGATAGTAGGTGCCAGGCGTACCAGTTTGTGTCAAGGAGTGCGACGCTGCTGGGTTTTTCCCACGCTCAACAGTTTCCCGTGTGTATCAAGAATGGTCCACCACCCAAAGGACATCCAGCCAACTTGACACAACTGTGGGAAGCATAAAAGTCAACCTGGGCCAGCATCCCTGTGGAACACTTTCAACACCTTCTAGTCCATGCCCCTGACAAATATAGGCTGTTCTGAGGACAAAATGGGGGGTGCAACTCAATAGTTGGAAGGTATTCTTAATGTTTTGTGCAATCAGTGTATATTTCTTATTTCATAGTTGCTTTCATATCAAATATCTATTCAGCCAAACAATCTTAAATAAAATGTTCTCATGACTCTGGATTTAGGAATTCTCTCTTTCCAGAGCCTTCATAGCACAGTAGTAACACAGACCAAATCTGTCATTGATTGGAGGAATTCAATTTACAAATGAATTGGGGTATTGTTGGGATGATATGTAAATGTAAGCAATTCTTCAGTGGTGGCCCCATGGCTCATAAGCTGAATAAAAATATAAAACAAACAACTGAAGAAGTGATCGTAAAAGGAACATTGCACTGCGGGAAAGCGAGACCATCCTCTCATCTAATTGGTCTCCTCTACCAAATCGTACCTGAAAAAGTAACAGATAGGTAGCTTATCAATCAAAGTAATATGGAATCTACATGAATGAATACAGAAAAGGTAAGATGTGGGATGGCACCTACCATTGTGCATTGCCACTCTTCAGGTCTATCTGATCCAAATCCAGCTGTAACTAAACACAACAACGAAAAACACAGTTCAGAGGTCATCTCAAAAAGGTGCTTAAACCAGGACAGAGATCATTAGATCGCCTACAGTAGCTTACCTTTCCAATGAGCTCTCTCTCCCGGCTCATGAAGGAGACGTTGTTTTTGACAGTCAGGTCCAGTCTTCTCTGCATGGACTCCTCCAGAGAGAAGTCAAAGTCAAACCTGCACACACAGAAAAAGGAAAAGACATAGAATGGCAGATACAGGGATAGGACATAACTCCCTAGTGTAGAGCTGCTAGTTTGATATACAGGGCCTTCGGAAAGTCTGAGGTCCTTGGCATTCAGGCATCCAGACGTGATACTTGGCATTCAGGCCAAAGAGTTCAATCTTGGTTTCATCTGAGTCCTTTAGGTTCCTTTTGGCAAACTCCAAGCGGGCTTTCATGTGCCTTTTACTGAGGAGTGGCTTCTGTCTGGCCACTCTACCAAAAAGCCTGATTGGTGGAGTGCTGCAGAGATGGTTGTCCTTCTGGAAAGTTCTCCCATCTCCACAGAGAAACTCTGGAGCTCTGTCAGAGTGACCATCAGGTTCTTGGTCACCCTCCTGACCAAGGCCCTTTTACACTTGATTGCTCAGTTTGTCCGGGTAGCCAGCTAGAAGAAGAAGCTTGGTGGTTCCGAACTTCTTCCATTTAAGAACGATGGAAGCAACTGTGTTCTTGGGGGCCTTCAATGCTGCAGAAATATGTTGGTACCCTTCTCCAGATCTGTTCCTCGTCACAATCCTGTCTCGGGGCTCTATGGACAATTCCTTCGTCCTCATGGCTTGGTTTTTGCTCTGACATGCACTGTCAACTGTGGGACCTTATACAGACAGGTGTGTGCCTTTCCAAATCATGTCCAATCAATTGAATTTACCACAGGTGGACTCCAATCAAGTTGTAGAAACATCTCAAGGATGATCAATGGAAGCAGGATGCACCTGAGCTCAATTTCGAGTCTCATAGCAAATATTGATGTAAATAAGGTATCTGTTTTTTGTATTTAATATATTTGCTTAGAAAACCAAAAAACAGTTTTCTCTTTGTCATTATGGGGTATTGTGTGTAGATTTTTTATCCATTTATAGGGTTAGGACTTCAGACATACAAAAATGCAAACAGTACCAGATACTATTACACGAAGATAGCAGGAATAACTCTGGGCCCTAGTTAAGGTAACTCTGGGGCGGCAGGTAGCCTAGTGGTTAGAGCATTGGACGTGTAACCGAAAGATCGAATTCCCGAGCTGACAAGGTACAAATCTGTCATTTTTCCCGTGAACAAGTTCCTAGGCCATCATTGAAAATAAGAATTTGTTCTTAACTGACTTGCCTAGTTAAAAGGTCAAATAAAAAAATAAACATGGTCATGAAAACTCCTGTCCCTACACATTCCCTCTGTCTCCTGACGTCCCCTTCTGTCTCACCTCTCGTTGAACTCAGGATTGAGGTCTCTCTTCTTGGTGTTGGTCTTTCTCTTGGTGATCCTGTTCTTGTCTGGCAGAAGGATGAAGGAGATATAGGGGTCGGACCCGTCCTTAGCAGACCCACAAGCTGGCAGGCCCCTAAAGGCAAACAGAGAACAAACCGGGTGACTAACTGCGTGTGGACACTGTTTAGCACAATGTTCACTGGCTCCATACAGATGTAGGATCTTCATTTGATCCCCCTGTTGCAGGAGAACTTTCCTGCAGTGCAGGAAATGTTAAACTTGTAGTGTATTTGAGATTTTAAAAAGCTTCTGAAGTTGGTCATTTCCAATTTCCCTTATGAAAAATGTATCATTGTCCTACAAAAATGTCCATGAATTATAATCCACATAATAATTCACATTTCCTGTTGCTGCAGGATTGTTTTCCTTAGCATATACATTAGGGCTAGCTTTCCCCCCTTTTTTAAGTTGATTTATGCATTAATTAATTCAAATACAATAAAAGAATGGCTTAACATTCATAAATAAATTTWAAAAAAAATATTACGCACAACATAGATAAAAATTAAGGTTATAGGTCTAGTGACTATACACCACCAGCCAGTCGGTCCGTGCCAGTGTGGTTCAGGACAGACCTGCAGGCAAGGTACAGTGATACACAGTGCATTATGGGTATTGTAGTTTGGGACATACCTGCAGGAAAGGACGGTGATGAACAGCCGGTTCTCCTCTATTGAGTAGCCAATTTGCAGCTTCACCTGGCCGGGGCTCTGATCACCTCTGAGCGAGGAGACACAGGTAGACAGGGGGAGAATCTCAATTGGTTTTGCTCGACTCCTCGCGTCCTCTCCTCCGTCCTCTCCTCGCATCCTTTTGAAAAAGGTCAAAGGTAATCGAGGGGAGGAGGCGAGGGGAGGAAAAGTGGAAACAAATGTGCTTTTATGAAATCAGACTCTGGCAAATGACGTTTACAGAGGAGGAATCACAAAATCTATGTAAAATGATAAAAACTAAATGTAGGTAGTTGCGCAATACATTTTATAGATAAAAGGATGAGTAGCATATCGTTTCTAAAATGTGTATTATTTTCTACTTTGACTTTCAAAGGGTTTGTGGCAAATGTCCAAACTCTTGCAGTAGGACTCCTGTAGCATACACCTCAGTATCCTATGCCGGAGGAGGCAACCGAGGAGAGGAGCAAACTCCTCCGTTCGCCTATTAAAGAATTGACACAGCTCCTTCATACGGTGACCACTTAACGGTTTCTGGGTCACGGAGGAGAGGAGGCCGGAGGAGTCGAGGCGAAGACGGACTTTTGCCCAATTGAGAATCTCCCACGGTTACAGTTTACATGGATTATAAAATGTATTCATTCCTTCATTATGACTAGGCCCAGAGTTTTTCCTGGTCAGGTCCCACTCCTGGCCCTAATTATGATGTTTGCTTACAGATACATGATCATTTTAAACTGTAGAAATGTGTTATTTATTTCTATGGTGAAGTACAGTACAGAGAAAAACAACATGTGCCATGCTGGCCCGCCGGACATGATTCCTCAGTCCTCACTGTACTATACTGTAATGTGACCGGGAAACAATGGGACACTGATGTCAGTGTGAGCTTTAGAATGACTCACAGTTGAGAGAGCGGTGATCGGTGTCGTAGGTTTGGTTCAGTGTCCCGTCTGTGGATGACATGGTCTCTGTCCTCACTGCCCTCCCTAGTGCCATCACTATGACACACTGCCAGCTGGGTGTCCAAGATCTGCAAGACAAAAGACCATTTAATATTCCTCTCAAGTTTCAAGCTTCCGTTGATTCCATTTTATTTTTTTTAAAGGTCATTTCACACACGGTCGACACACTTTGGAAAAACAGATCAAATATGACATTTATGAGTAAGAGACACGTGACAGTAAAATGATTATCAGGATAGAAGGTATTAAGAGTGCACATGATGACGTTAATGGAGAAAGAGGGGCTTCAGAGCAAATGCAATCATAGACAATGACTTAGGGGCACTGTCTGAACTGGATCATTCATGCAATCGTGTTGTTTCGGAGGAATAGTCATGGGACAAGTGGTGAGTTTGTGAGTCTCTGAGTATGAAAATCATGTGACAGTGCTGAGTTTGTTTGGTATAGAGAGTGGGTGTACGAGTCAGACATGGGTTCAAATAGTATGTTTTCTTTCAAATACTTTGAGTGTTTAAATTGAGCCTGCCTGAAATGCCAGACGGGTAGAGTTTACACTTTAGGGACTGTTCCATTGGTTCCGTTGTGCCAGACGAGCTCAATCTAGCACAGATAACGCATTTGAGAGAAAACAAATACTATTTGAACCCAGGTCTGGACAGTGGTGAGTCTGGTACACAGAGTGTCTGTTTACTTTGAGTTTACCTTGAGTGTGGCCCTCAGTAGTATCTGGCTCTCAGGGAGGGCCCCGTCCAGACTCAGCCATCGGTCCAGCACCAGGCCCTGCTCTGACAGAACCTCTCTCAGTGGTAGTACCACCGTGCCCATGGCCTGGCCCCAGCTGTGGGACAACTATAGTACAGAGGGATAGAAAAACTTAAACACATGCACGCACACAATGATCAGAAGTAACATTAAATACCATACTTCTTTTCTAACTTCGTCCACAATCACTCCCGATGTCACCACTCATTCTCCCAGCGTCGAATGGGTCCATTAAAAATGGGTTTCAATAGGTGTAATCTCTGTATGAAAACGTGCTAACAGCGTTTTCAGCTCTCTTAGGCCCCAAAAACAAATGTATACTTTTCAACCCTTTGCGGACCCTTTCTCTCACCTTCACTATAAGGAGTTCCTCTTTAGGGTCACGAACCAGGAAGTGGAAAGCTTCATCCCACCGAGGAGACGTAGAGCGCTCGCACACCTTGGAAAAAGAGATGGATGGAGAAACCAAAAAGATACAAATAAATTGTCCATACTTCATTTTGGGTTTCTCTAGTAAGCATATACAGTATGTAAATAGACCAGGAGTCAAGAAGACTTGAAGAGGAAGTGTTACCTTGGTCTTGTATGACATGGCCTTCAGCAGAATCTCTGCCCCCACTTTTGGCTCTTTTCCGTTCTTCTTCAACTGCGAACATGAAAAAAGAATAATGTGTGTATTAAAGAAATGAAAGGACTGCGGCAGAATCGCCAAATGTACATACATAACAAATGTACAAACCAATAATGTAAGGTCATGATGTAGTAACAAAACCAAAAAAAGTATTGTTGAGGAAGTATTGTGGGCTATATAGAGTCACAGGACAACAACAACCGCAGCAGCATGAGAGCACACAGCAGGGCAGCAGGCCCCTGGTCTCACCGGCAGGCTGTGTGCTCTCTCCACATACACAAACAGCACAGCAGCCGACAGCACTGCCTTGTTCTGGTACTGCTGCTCGGCCTGGAACTGAAGGATCTGGAGGGTTCAGAATTATAATACACCGTTAGAACCAGACACTGGTAGAGCAGAGAGACACACACACAGAGACAGAGAGAGAGACAGAGATAGAGAGAGACAGAGATAGATAGAACAGGGGGAGCTAACCTGATCTAGTCTGGCGGACTCTGAGAGCCTGGGGAGCCACTCCATGAACAGGTGAACCCGACCTGACTTCACATCATTCAGAGTGTACCACTGTGATAGAAACAGACACACGATTACCAGACTACCATTATCAGACTATGAGAGTATCATTGCAATACTGTATGACACACATATTTTGGAGGCATAGCTCTACCACTGGCCATATAGCAAACACAGCTAAATCTGTCATAAAATTTATAGTGAATCGTTAGACGTTACCTCATCAGTGAACTGTGGGCTGATGATGTCTCGCAGGTTCAACTTGAACCTGTAACACAATGCATTCACGTATTTCATCTGGCTCTGAGTCGTTATGAGGCAACATGTCGTCTGGTCAGATCCTCACCTGCCCAAGAAGTCATCCTGGTCCAGATCTTTATCAAACAGCTCAAACTGGATCTCCTGACCAGGCAGCTGAGTTAGGATGATCTGAGGAAGCCAAAACCAACACATATACAACAGGTGCTTAATGTCTCCCAGAGTCTAAATTCCACCTTCATTAAATCCAAATCATTATTGTTTACTGTATGAGAGCATAGATCCGCTGTGTCTGGAACCTCATTTCATCTAAAGCGGAAATATTTCCGACATCCAGTTGCTCAATATTTTCTTGTCACCCTGCTCTTTTTACCTCGTAGAGTTCGTTCCAGTAGGGGTTGAGGTTCTCTTTGATGGTGTGGCTGCGGAAGGTGACTCCCCCGACCCTGATCTTGACGTAGGGGTCACTCTTCCCCTTCACCATGCCCCCCATGAAGTATCCTTGGCTATCAGGTTACTGGCCTCCACCAGGTGGATACGCAGCACACCCTACACAAGAGAGAGAGAGAGAGGGGCAGAGAGAGAGAGAGGAGAGAGAGAGAGGAGAGGGGAGGAGAGAGGAGAGGAGAGAGAGGAGAGAGAGAGAGAGAGAGAGAGAAGAGAGGAGAGAGAGAGAGGAGGAGAGAGAGAGAGAGAGAGAGAGAGAGGAGAGAGAGAGAGAGGAGAGAGAGAGGAGGAGAGAGAGGGGCAGAGAGAGAGAGAGAGGGGCGATGAGAGAAGAGAGAGAGAGAGAGGCATGGAGGAGAGGGGCAGAGAGAGAGAGGCAGAGAGGGGCAGAGAGAGGAGAGAGAAGAGAGAGAAGAGAGAGAGAGGAGAGAGAGAGAGAGAGAGAGAGAGAGAGAGAGAGAGAGAGAGAGAGAGGAAGAGAGAGAGAGAGAGAGAGAGAGAGAGAGAGAAAGAAAGAGTGCATGTTTGTGTCCTGTTCAACATTAGGAGGCTCTACAAAGATCAAATCTGAATGAGTACTTGAGCTTCCTAAAAACGCATGGACTTATTGTAAATACACGTAATCTTTAAAAATGTATTACCTTTTTAATGTGGCATGAACACAACCAGTTATGATGTTTTCATCTGATTGTCAAACAATGACTTCAGAAAGTAGGCTAACGTTTACCTGCGCACGTTCGCCCACTCAAAAAATGATTTCCAGCATCCAAACAGTACAACCTCCATTTTGATTCGTGGAAAAGGACATCTTTTACAAATCACCAAACATTGTTTGTGATTCGGCGATTGTCATTAAGCCTAAACTCTTGAATTAATTGATGCGGCTTGCTGACAAATTGACCTTTTTGTAAAAAAAAAAAAGTTGGGACACCTGAAAAGGGGCTGAAATACGGATGCAAAATACAAGCTGTGTCTGTCCTCATCTGCGCGGAAACTGAGGGCCCAGTTGATAATGTTGCAAGTTCCCTAGCGGCTGGACCCAGTCAATACAATGTTACAAGTTCCCTAGCGGGCTGGACCCAGTCAATACAATGTTACAAGTTCCCTAGCGGGCTGGACCCAGTCAATACAATGTTACAAGTTCCCTAGCGGGCTGGACCCAGTCCATACAATGTTGCAAGTTCCCTAGCGGGCTGGACCAGTCAATACAATGTTACAAGTTCCCTAGCGGCTGGACCCAGTCAATACAATGTTACAAGTTCCCTAGCGGGCTGGACCCAGTCAATACAATGTTACAAGTTCCCTAGCGGGCTGGACCCAGTCAATACAATGTTACAAGTTCCCTAGCGGGCTGGACCCAGTCAATACAATGTTACAAGTTCCCTAGCGGGCTGGACCCAGTCAATACAATGTTACAAGTTCCCTAGCGGGCTGGACCCAGTCAATACAATGTTCAAGTTCCCCTAGCGGGCGGACCCAGTCAATACAATGTTACAAGTTCCCTAGCGGGCTGGACCCAGTCAATACAATGTTACAAGTTCCCTAGCGGGCTGGACCCAGTCAATACAATGTTACAAGTTCCCTAGCGGTGCTGGACCCAGTCAATACAATGTTGCAAGTTTCCCTAGCGGGCTGGACCCAGTCAATACAATGTTGCAAGTTCCCTAGCGGCTGGACCCAGTCAATACAATGTTACAAGTTCCCTAATCGCGGCTGCGGACCCAGTCAATACAATGTTACAAAGTTCCCTAGCGGGGCTGGACCCAGTCAATACAATGTTCAAGTTCCCTAGCGGGCTGGACCCAGTCAATACAATGTTACAAGTTCCCTAGCGGGCTGGACCCAGTCAATACAATGTTACAAGTTCCCTAGTGGGCTGGACCCAGTCAATACAATGTTGCAAGTTCCCTAGCGGGCTGGACCCAGTCAATACAATGTTGCAAGTTTGCTAAAGAAAGCTCAAGACAGACAGAGCGAGGCAGACAGAGACATAGGCAGACAGAGACAGAGGCAGACAGAGTAGAGAGATGAATGCCATTGAAAGAACCTGAACCAACTGTCATTAGTTTATACCAGCTGGGATAAGATTTCATTTTCATATTTACCACTGTAGCAGGACAAAATTACATTTTAACCAAATAGTAGAATTGTTCAATTGGAGACCCCCCCCCCCAAAGTTTGCATTAATGGGAGCTCATGTCTCATTTGGGGGGGGGGGGGCGCTAAGCCCTCCCTGACCCCCTGTAATTGGCACACTGGATAGCATACTGTCCTGATGTGGCCCTTTCTTCGGTGTAGATCGTGGTTTCCCCCCATCCTCCTCTCTCTCTCTCTCAACCCAGGTTTTATTATCTCAGGTCATAAATTCCTGGCAGAGACTCTCTCCCCCTGGTCATGCAGAAAGAGACGGAGAGAGCACAGAGAGAGAACAAAGGAATTCTCTTGGCCAAACTCTTAAATTCCCAAAATGGGAGAATTAAACAATATTTCTACTTTTGAGAATGTCGGAGTGGTCCACGGACACTTAAGGACAGTTATGACGAGTGTGTTTCATTTGGTGATCTCATGAAGGACAGGAAACACACATAACGGTATCTCTTACATGTACATTTCCCAGCTGTCAGGATTACATCTAAATACTGTGAAACGTATGTGATTAAACATGAAAACATTTGAGAAAATATGTAATTGATATTAACCTTCTAAATGAGAGTATGGATTTTCATATAAAGATTAACTAGTCAATGGCCATACCCCCGTGAACCCAGACATCACATTAGGCGTCATAGAACCACCCGTTCTTCGACAGAGGATAAAACCCACTCCTGAAGAAATTCCCACCAAAACATGCCGGGTGATGCTGGTGTGTGAAGTTGTTTAAACTACAACATGCCAAAGAGACCCACGGTAAGCCGGACGTCTCGAATGGTTAAGACCACGCAAACCATAAGACTAGAAAACCATCTCACGTGGAGCATTGGCTACATGTCTGGAAATAGTTCAACTCTGAGACTATCGATTCACTACAGAAGGAGCAAATTCAAGACGACACTAATTACTAGTCTGCAGCGAGAAATMACGTACACCTAGAACAAGAATACCGACAAACGCCGAAGCATCTATTCTATGAGAACATTTTTGAATGGTACTCTGAAGTAACCATTCTAACCACCTATAACCACGAAAGACTTTGTGACTTCAATGAAAGTTAACCAGAGACTCTGATGAACCCTACAGGACGATCGAGGATTCAAACAGAGTAGACAATAACGAGCGTAAATATATATACACATTGCAATTATTCTCGAATGAGCGGCCGTTCGTGTGCAAAGGATTAGCATTTCAATGAATATAATTATAGGACTGTGTAATGAATCCATTTAGTCTTTCCCGCTCTTTCTCAGTCCCACCCCTTTCCTTTTGTCTACCAAGACGTCATATCGGCTTAGCCCACTAGGGACTTTTCAATCATTGTTAGTAACCAATATTTACTGTTTGTTATGTATTTCTGTGATTATTTAGTTAGTAAATAAATAATTAAGCCAATTTGTATATCGCTGATTCATAATTTATGCTGGGGTTCGTGCAGATAACCAAGAATTTTACGAAGTTTGGAAAGAGACTAACAAGGTAATAATACATTAAACGAGAATGACTAATCGATCAGATATTAAAATATCTGAAGAGTTATATTTGGAAAATTCTAGCTCTGTAAATCAACATTTTCCGTGGAGCCCTGACTTCCTAGTTAATTAAGTTTACATGATTAGTTTAATCACGTAATAATAATAATTACACATAGAGAATTGATTTGATAAAATAAGTCTTCACATTCAATGATAGTAAAGACACGACCATACAGCTGAATGGGCCTGTCTGTTAGCATCCCGAAAACAGAGGTCCTATGTCAAAGGTCATCTGATGCGTCACCTGAATCACCCGCGTTCTCCATCTCAGACTCCTCCCTGGCCATTGTACCACACCTTAAATACCTTGGAAGCATCCACTCGGGAAGACTGCAACATCGACCAGGATATCCACAATCGGATCAAACAGGCCTCATCCTCATTTAGACGGCTAAGGAAAAGGGTTTTCAACAACAGCAACCTGCACCTACCCACCAAAGTTGCAGTGTACCAGGCAGTGTGTGTATCTTCACTCCTTCACGTATCTTCACGTGCTTCTACACCTGCATTGCTTGCTGTTTGGGGTTTTAGGCTGGGTTTCTGTACAGCACTTCGAGATATTAGCTGATGTACGAAGGGCTATATAAATAAATTTGATTTGATTTGATATAGATGTGAAACATGGGCAGTCTACGGCCAACACTTAAAACAACTGGCGTCCTTTCACATAAAATGCCTCCAACACATTTTAAAAGTGACCTGGCAGGACAGTGTTCCGCACTCAGAGATCCTCCAGAGAACCAACTGGAAGAGCATTGAGGCGTCCCTCACACGCAACCAGCTTAGATAGCTCGGCCATGCCATCGGATGCCAGAGGACCGCCTGTTGCGAAAGACGCTGTACGGACAGCTACAACTGGGCAGTCGCTCTGCAGGTGGGCAGGAAAAAGCAGGCTAAAGGACCAACCGAAGACATCACTATAGTAGTGTGGGATGAACCCTGCCTCCCTCCAGACTGTTGCTGCGACCCTTCCACCTGGCGCGGCCTCTGCCACAAGGAGTGCTGTTGGCCGAAGAAAAAAGGACTGAATGTCGCCTGGCGAAGCCACAGAGAAGACATATGACCACGCCTGCTCCGGCCTCAACGGGACAGGCCTTTGTGTGCTCTGTCTGTGGCAGACTGTGTGCATCCCGCATCGGATTATACAGTCATCAGTGAACACACAAGCTGTAGTGGAAGTCAGTGTGTGTGTGTGTGTGTGTGTGTGTTTCGGTTAGCGGACTCACCTCACTAGCAAAGTCCGAGTCAGGGGTGGTCTGCTGGGGTCGGGTGGGTACAGGTTTGGGGGCTCCACTCACTCCCCCAGGGGTCACCTCTGATGAGATACCCCCATCTCCGTGGCCTGACCCTGGGCTTAGGGGGTGAGGAGATACGGGGCTGGTAGGAGAGGCATCCTCATTTAAATAGAGCACCTATTATTCAGGAGAGAGAAGAGGGGAGATACTTAGTCGGAGACACATTTAGGACAGGTTATGCCATGGCATCACTGTGTGGGTGTTTGTGTGTGTGTTTGTGTGTGTGTGTGTGTGGTGTGTGTGTGTGTGTGTGTGTGTGTGTGTGTGTGTGTGTGTGTGTGTGTGTGTGTGTGTGTGTGTGTGTGTGTGTGTGTGTGTGTGTGTGTGTGTGTGTATATGTGTGTGCTACTCATGCCTGCATGCATGCGCGTGTGTTTGCATGCTGTGTGCCTGTGTGGGTTTCTGTGTGCGCGCTGTGCTTCCCGTGCGTGCTTTCCTGCATTTGTGTGCGTGCTCCCCACCCACCCTCAGAACAGCGTTGATATAGATGCGGCTGGCCTGGCCAGAGTTGTCCAGCTGAAACCACTGGTCCATTTGCTGAGGTCAGGACTAGCCAGCAGACGGGACAGAGGGATGGACAGACTGCCCAGAGACAGAGCCCGGTCATCATCCTTCACCTGGGAGAGAGGGAGGAGGAGGAGGAGGAAGAGAGAGGAGGAGAGAGGCAGATGAGGAGGAGGTTGGGTGTTTGACAGAGAAAAGGTAAAAAGATGTGTGGATATGATTGACAGGTGGATAAGGGCGGATAAGGATTGATATTCTACAACAGTGGTGTGTGTCTGTGACATCTGCAGTAAACGAGGATCCACTCGTAACCACTGTGACCGTTAAGCCAACATTACGAGAGACAGATGGATAGAGAGAGAGAAAGAGAGAGAGAAAGAGATGGAAAGAGAGAGAGATGGAAAGAGAGAGAGAAAGAGAGAGAAAGAGAGAGAGAAAGAGATGGAAAGAGAGAGAGAGAGATGGAAAGAGAGAGACAGAGATTGATAGAGAAAGACAGAGATTGATAGAGAGAAAATAGGCTTGTGGATATCTTATTACCTGAATATCAATTTCCTGTTTGCGAGGGTCCTGGATGTAGAATGTGAAGGCAACTTCCCACACTGGGTCAGTGGTAAGATAACAAGTCTAGGAACCATAGGGGAGAGGATACAAGTGATGGAACATGAGAGAAATACACTAACCTAGAGCTTAAGTCACATGTACACTATAGTTATTAAGACCTTCTGAGGGCCTATGGGGGTGAATTCCTACCTTACTCTCCTTGGTTGTGTCTTCTACGGACAGCTGCACCATGGGGCTGGGGTCCTTGTTACCCTTTTTCATCTGAAGCCCATCAACATATAATACAGATGTGACACACACCAACAGCCAGCCACAGGGGACATAATGAAGCTTTTGCTATTGTCACAGCTAATGGGGGGGTCAGAATAGACAAAGACCGCGGCACTGCAGCCCAGAGCGTCAGTCAGTCAGTCTGTACTCACAGGCAGGTCTTGAGCCCGGTCCAGATAGACAGCCAGGATGGCTGCAGAAGGAGGGTCTGCTGTCTTACAGGTCATATTCTGGTTCCTCTGGATAACCTGATCACAGGGGAAGACAGGGCTTTAGTGGTCCATCACCATGACTACAGTTTAAATCCTGAAGGCGTAATGAGATTTCTATCCAACGGCAATGTTTACAAACTACATCACAAACACTCCTTATTTTAAAACTGTGAGGGGAGTCTACCCAAAACCATGCAAGCATTTTATTTGACCATGGGAACATAGTAGTGATACAGTAATGAAGTGGGCACCTCATTGAGTCGGTCAGCAGAGGACAGCAGAGAGAGCCACTCCAGACGGAGGTGAACACTGCCAGATGGTACATCCTTCAGACTAAACCACTAGTAGAGAAAGAGAGGGGGGTTTAAAGAAAACTTCAAACTGAACCAATGAGTGTTGAAGAGGGGGGTGAGTGCTTGAAGTGGAACGACAAAGATACTCATTCTAGGTGGTGGTAATCATTTACATTTTAAAGTACCGGTGTTTAGAGCGAATATTCTAGAATAGCCGGTACTCAAGCAGTAGACAATATGAGGTGGCGATTCTCTGAACTGGTTTGCACTGGCACAATTCAAACACTAGGGGGGTCACGTTATTGTAGTGAGCCCAGAGAGCCAGAAGGAGATCAGGAGGAGGGAGGCACACGGGGTCTGCGTGACACCTGCTGCTTAAACGGGATTACCAGATTCAACCGTAATTCAGTCTACAGCCGTGTCTTAAGGGCAGCCTTAATTCCAACTCATTCCAGCTTTTACTATCTTATACGAGATACGGACAATAGCTGGTAGAGAGGGATATACAGTATACCTCAGTTAAAATCCTCATTGACTGGAGCTACTTCTAAATAGGGAAAGTCAATGACTGTTTGCTGAACCTATACTATTGTGACGTCAGACTTACTTTCAATATTAAGTAAATAAGATGAAAAACTAAAGCAGATAGCCATTAGCACTTGTAACTCACCTCATCTAGAACTCTGGCCTTGTGTACGATATCTAGATCCATCTTGACCCTGAGAGAGAGAGAGAGCGAGAGAGAGAAGAAGGAACATGTATATCTACATTACATCTACAGCGCATTACAACGTAACACAAGTGCATTTGTAACTGCGATGGAGATGGTGTTACAGAGAAATACAGAGAAACCGCTGAGGGAGTGACAACGATGCTACCTGCCCAGGAAGTCATCCTGGTTCTGGTCTTTATCAAACACCTCCACCTCCAACTCCTGACCCGGCACTTCATGGACAATCACCTGACACACACACGCACAGTATAAAACACATGTACACACGTAAACACGACACCAGATGACACCGTGGCAACAGTAACAGCAAACAACACGACAGACTTAATGTATATGTAGCAGAAAAGCTGTATAAGAAAAAATTACAAATATATTTGTCCTCCGATGGAGTTGGTTAATAAAGAATGTAATTTCTTTAAAAATACAATATGACAGACACATGCGAATAGGATCAATTGAAAATATCCAAAAAGGTCCCATGTTTGATAACTACATTATTGCAAAGCTATATAGCAGCAAATATAAGGCATCCGTGTTTCTCTCAACAGCCCTGAAGTCCATGCTATCAGACATACATTTAACATTTACATTTAAGTCATTTAGCAGACGCTCTTATCCAGAGCGACTTACAAATTGGTGCATTCACCTTATGATATCCAGTGGAACAACCACTTACCATAGTGCATCTAACTCTTTAAGGGGGGGGGGGGGGGGGGTAGAAGGATTACTTTATCCTTCTAACCCCTTTATCTACATACTCTGCACCTTGTGCAAGACTGTTCATTTCTCATGATACAGCAAGGAAACAAGTACCAGATCAAACTAGATAAACAAAACATCTCTATAGAAACCAAGGCCAGAGCTTCCCCTTTTCTTCGCTGCACAAGGCAGAATACGCTGCCTGTTTGGTCAAACACTCTGCGAGGTAGTGCACATTTAGGGAATAGGGTGCCATTTTGGGACGCACTATAATATGCCGATCTGCTCCTACCACTGTAAATATTTCTGCGTGGTTCACTAAAGTGGTATTTCTGCAATATGCAGGCCTCCTTTTTTGTGGGATTCTGCAGAGAGAAGCAGATAAAACAAACCAGGGGCACTGTGACATGCGACATTCTCTCTCATAGCAGGCTGCAGTGGTGGAGGGACAGTGACTCCACTCTTAATGGACCGAGGCCTAAGACAGATGTCACGCTCAGGGACAATCAGGTCACTACAGGGAGAAAGACATTTACAATGGCGCAGTACAAGCAGTGGATGTCAACCCACTGGCACAGACGTCGTTTCAACGTCTAGTTTTGTGTTCTAATTTCATAATTTTCATTTTGCTGACAATTTGCAATGTCCTCCTGAGTTGTCTTGAAAGGCGCTTGAAGTAAGGAGGATCTAGTGTAACTCTTTTGACTTGTTCAGTTAGTCTTTCACAGGGTTCCCAGCTGCAAGCCCACCTAATAACAGACACATTTAACAAGGCTGATAAATATGCAATAACTAATAATGAGCTGGGGACCAGCAACGCTCTGCGGCAGCCTGAGTGATCAATTCAGCTTTAGACAGTCTGTGGTGTTGTATTCCATCTATTCTCCCCCCTCTCACATCTCTGTAATAATTGGTCGGAGAACTATCCCAGCTGTGCCCCTCGAAACGGTGAATATTCATCTTTAGACAGTAATGTATCAGTTCACCCCCCCCTCTCACCTTATACATCTCGTTCTTCTCTCTCACTCTCTCTGTCCGTCTTCCACTCTTTTCTCAATCTTCTCTCTCTCCTCTCGCTCTCTCTCCTCTCGTCACCTCAAACATCTCTCTCTCTCTCTCTCCGCTCTTGTCACCTCAAACATCTCTCTCTCTCTCTCTCTCCGCTCTTGTCACCTCAAACATCTCTCTCTCTCTCCGCTCTTGTCACCTCAAACATCTCTCTCTCTCTTCGCTCTTGTGACCTCAAACATCTCTCTCTCTCTCTCACCTCATACATCTCTCTCCACTGTGGGTTGAGGTTGCTGTCCACGGTGTGTGATGTGAAGGTCTGTGTGCCCACACGCAGCACAGCGTACGGATCAGACTTCCCGTCTATTATCCCCTTAATGACCGTATCCTTGGCTGTCAGCTCCTCCGCCTCCAGCAGGTGGATACGCACCACTCCCTGACAGACCGACAGAGAGGCATGATTAACACAGAGTCTACCTTTTGCCGTTCACTGGTTCCACATTCTGCAGCTTTGCCCTGAGACATGGCTGTGAACTCCTACAGTCATATGTCTCAGTACAATCGGTGTTTATCTATGTCAATCATACAAGTAGAGTCAGTCAATCTGTTGTGTTTGGTAAATGCTTCAGTCAGTCTGAGTCTGACTCTCCAGGACAGGTGATTTAGTATTTCAGTGGTGTTACCCGTGGGAGAGGGGAGCGGAGCTGCGCAACGTGCAGGTTGGCCACCAGGGGGATAGTGAGGCGGTTGGGGAGGACCAGGTACGAGGCTATAGCATCCATTATCTTAGTGTCCGACATGGCACTGCAAATGAATGCAAGGGTGACGTTGGGGACACACAGAGATGGGAAACAAACAAATAGACAAAGACTATATACTACTGCTGACAACATGAACATGCATCAAACATGATATCTTGGCACAAAGCGTCTCAGAGTAGGAGTGCTGATCTAGGATCAGTTTTGCAGTTTAGCTCATAATAAATAATATTATATGGACAGATGGAACCTGATTCTAAGTTAGCACTCCTACTATGAGACGCTTTGCGGGCTCTGGGTAATAGACAATAGGACCAACCAACGGCACCCGTTGAGTACGGATGTGGTTGAGGCAGGGGACGTTTCCTTGAAATCATTTTTAGCTAAATGTGATTTCTCAGTTCAGAGAATACAATTAAATAAGAATGACAGACTGTGTCATTAAACGTGTTGCCAGGAATCTTTGATATATGATGTTAGCAACTAAAGTTAACTAAAACATCACTGACAATTAATGATTTAATTGCAATATCAGACAATTAGCTACATATCTTATCCACACACAATGTGAGCAGGGACACTGACAGTGTCCTAGTAAAAATGTGCTACAACTATGGTCATTGACAATGGCCAATGACAATGACCGTAGTTTGGCAAGACAGTACAAACAGATTGGGGACCAGGCTACTTCCCCCTGAGGTGACACAAAGATAAAACACACCGCAAACACCAAACTGCATCAATCAAAAATGTCATATAAGTACTCCTTTGAGAATGCCAGAAAGAGCCCTCTCACTCACTTGAGTCCAGGGATATCGAGCAAGTTGGTCAGCCCAGTCCAGTTGATGTCCAGCTTCTGTGAAGGCAGATGTAGTTAAAGAGAGTCAACTTCAGAAGATGCTGCACCAAATGAATGAATGGGTGGATGTATGGACGGACAGATGAAGGAATGAAGCGATTGGTAACAGAGACTCACAGGCCTGCGTATGAAGAACATGGTGACGGCTCCCACCAAAGGAACGTCTCCAATCAGGGGCTCCAGTATAACCCTCAACATTCCATGTAGCTACAGAGATGGGGTAGGGGGAGAGGGGGGGGGGGGGGGGAGGAAAAGAGATAATGAGGGAAATAATTAGAGAGATTAGCGACAGAAACCGAAAGAGAGAGAATGATACAGGTTAGCTTTATATAGAAAGACTACGAATTTGCGGGGGGAAATGTCTCATGTACTGCACTCCCACCAAATCCCCAGCCACATTGTTCGTTCTCTCTGTACCTGTACTCCTTTCACTCCCGCTTTGCAAAAGTACTTTTTGATTTCCACATTGATCTCCACATCACCCGCATAGCTGGAAAGAGGAGAGAGGGGAGGAGTCAGGGGGGGAAACAGGGAGATGATGTAACTGTCAAGCTTCTGCTGCTGCTATAGACGAAGGACGTGCTCTTCATCACAGAGGGTGGTGAGGGTAGCCACAAGTGCGGCGGCGGCTGCGTACCTAATGTACAGATCCAGTAAGACCTGCCGCTTGTCGTGCTCCGTGTGAGCCTTCACTCCCACAACCTTCATGGCCTGCGACAAAAAAACACATCATATCATGCACATAGAAAGTCCACAACATAGATCGTGTTTACTGCAAGATGCTGTGTATAAGGTAACCTCGTCTGCAGGCTATTGGGGAGGAGGTCTGGTGCTAATAAGAAGTGATTTGTTTGTGTGGAAATGTTCTGTATGGTCATTAGTGTCCGAATGAACCTGTCCATCTTCCTTTGTATAATGACAAAGCCACATATGTACATCTCTATAAATGGCTTGGCTCTGGGGCCTACTATACAGTAGTGACATGGTGTTATATGCAGGCCAGGGCTCTTGTACCTTGTCCCCTAGGTTGACTTTGGTGAAGCTGAGGGTCTGTAGGTGGGTGTTGGATGCACGTATGACTGGAGCAATGGCTTCGACCAGTAACTTCTCCAGATACTGGCCCACGAACGGCCACGCCTGCTGCAGAATCTACAGGAGAGAGCGAGAGAGCGAGAGAGGGAGAGAGAGAAAGAGAGGGAGGGAGAGAGGTAGAGAGAGAGGGAGATAGTGAGAGGGTGGAAGGGGGATGTAGTCATGCTTCTCACTGTGTGTTTACAACTTAATAAATATACATGAGATCCTATCATCATCGCTTGACCACGCTTCAAGGACACCTTTGTCATTTTTCAAGGACTGCAGTGCTTGCAGGCGACTTCACTGAATATTGAATGTAAAACGTATCTAGAATATACGATCTGCATTAGCTTGCTTGCCAAAGCTCATTAGGTCAACATATGCTATGCCATATTCATTAATATTTACGTTGTATAATCACATTTGAAGTCACAGATAGTAGGTTCTATAACAACTGACTAACTCTACTGGACAACCAAAAAGGACACCCCCAAGATAACTCTCATTTTGGCTTTAGTCATGGCCGCTTGCATTTCTTAATGGGCAATCTTCAAAATGAGGCCAAATCAGGAAGTGCAGTCGCCCTCTAATGTTATTTGTTTGTGTTGTATCTCCAGGATATGTGATAATGGATTAACACAGCAGTGATTTGTGAGCAAAAGGAACATTTGAAACCGAGCCTGTGCACTCTGCACTGTGAACCTCACTATCCCTCTGTGTACAGTGACAATATTTATTTCCAGTCCCCCGTGTCATGTACACGTCCCTTATAATTGACTGCATCTGCAAACGCAGAAAGAGGACCTGATAGTGAAAGATTTCACAACCTTAGAGCATGATGTCCCCTCCCCTGTATCACATATCCACTTACATTACAGGAAACGACAACCACATATCTGGTTGAGAGGCTCTTCACATGACGGAAACACAAAAGCCGTGGCCCTGCAGTCAAATGACCTAGTGACCTCATGGGTGGAAGTTTATTCATATGTTTCATGAATAATAAACATTATTTTTTTTTTCTTKTTATTTTTATCTGACAAAACTGTGGTGCTTCTGTGTCAAACAGTAAAACAAATTCAGTTTTCTGTGATGTATATAAGGTGTAATATTGGGATGCAAACTCAAAATGTAATACATTTCAACTCTATATCTGACATGGTACAGGTGTCTTCTTTTCTTAAGTCCATAACCATGTGTGTGAGGTGTGTACTTTTGTTTCAAAGTAGATGTGTTTAAGACTACCAAGAAACACTGTGTGACCCTGATTTAGCCCACTGTCTGTGTCACACTGCTTTGCTTTATCTTGGCCAGGTCGCAGTTGTAAACGAGAACTTGTTCTCAACTAGCCTACTTGGTAAAATAAAGGTGAAAAAATAAATAAAAAATAAATAAATCAACTGTACATTTGATGGTTCACTTTTGTATGGTTCCACTGTGCAAGTCAGCACTTTTGGTCATACTATTTAAATCATACTGCCATGCATTTGTGTATACAGCAAATTAATGGCAAGATCCATCCGAGATCTAAAGCTTGGCGTCACTTTGAAAAGGTGCTAATTTCTGAATCAGTGTGTGGGATTTAAAGCGGCAATCAGCAGTAGAAACGATAACAAAACTCTGACCCCGCCCCTGTTTCGGTAAAAAGCTGGGGCTGGAGAAATATAACCACTCAAATCCATACACGTAGCTATGGATGCAAGGACTGACCATCTATGAAATCAAATGTATAGTTTTAACCATGTTTTCAGGCTATATAGTGTTTGTTTACATTTACAAGCTAATATTTTGGGTTCTGATGGGGTACGACAGTTGAGCTAAACTCATGGGGCATTTAGAAGTTATATCCTTCAAGAATCAAAAGGGTACATATTGATTTGATTTAAAAGACCCAAAGATTGTTGTAGCAACTGCTGGTTGGCCCTTTAAGGCAGTGGCACTAATACTTCTCATCGCACTGCCAAGCCATTCCCTTTGACGCTGACCTTCCCCTGGGCCCTGTCTGTTTGTCTGGGACTGGTCACGGGCTGCGTCCCAAATGGCACCCTACTCCCTATGGGGCCTGGTCAAAAGTGGCGCCGCTAAATAGGGAATAGGGTGCCGTTTGGGGCACAGCCATGATCTCACTGATATGATGTGTGCTCACTCACTATTCCCGGAACCCAGAAAATCCAGTGAGCACTGAGCTACTCAATATGTTAAGAGTCTGTCAAGAGAGACTACGCGCTCAAAGATTATCCTCACAAACCAGGTACAGTAGCTAGGTATCGTGCGGTGAAAATCCTCCTCCTCATTAATCCAGGAATTAAACCAAGGGATTATGAAAGATACTGTAACTGCACGTAAATTAATAAAAATCCTAACAAGAATATAATGACATTCTGGCCCGCGGCATCCTATCTGTTGTTTTAGATATGGTCAAATTCTAATTGAATAACATTTAGGCTGTGCCATCCTATCTCTTGTCCTAAAGAAGTGAGATGAGGAATCAGGCCAGGGTCTGTAGTTGCAGCCTGCCAGGCAGAGAAAGAGCCCCCTACGCAGTCAGAGCACGCGGTGGGTGTCAGCCAGGCAGCTAGCCTGGAGCAGCCCTGGTTGTTGCTTGCGAACGATAAGCCGAGCAGATCACTCCCCTACAATATGTGCTTTGTCACAGAGACTTCATTACATCTCCCAGTGAGAAGGGCAGCCTTGTTTATTGATAATCACATCACCATCATCCTCGCTGAAGATGCTGCTGGCACTCAGTGGAGATGGGAGGGAGGCTCGCTGCTGTGGCTGCTGCAGAGGGTTTAGTGTGTGTGCTTAGTGTGTGTGTGTGTTGTCAGGGGGAACCTTTACACTCCCCCCTGACTCTTACTAGAGGATGATGGGTACTAATGGAGGGAGTGGAGCGCTGCCAGAGACAGGATGTAGACACACACCGCAACCCAGGGCAACGATGGACAGGCACAACTACGCCATGCCAGGCAGCACAAAGCTCCTCCATCACCACACCAGCACAACAGCTGTGTATGTGTGTTTGTGTGTAAATGTTTTCCTATATCATCAGGACCAGAGTGTCCTGACAAGGTAAGAAAACAATACATATTTTGAAAAGCCAGGACTTTTTTTATGTCCTGAATTTGTTAAAGTGATATTTTAGGCTTAAGGGTTAGGTTTAGAGTTTGGGGTTAAAGTTAGGGTTAGGATTTGGGGTTAGGTTTAGCATTAGGGGTTTTGGGTTAAGGTTAGGGTTAGGTTAAGAGTTAGGGAAAATAAGATTTTGAATGGGAATACATTTTTACTACCCGAAAAGACCTGAAAAAAAACTGCAGTGTGTGTGTGTGTGTGTGTGTGTGTGTGTGTGTGTGTGTGTGTGTGTGTGTGTGTGTGTGTGTGTGTGTGTGTGTGTGTGTGTGTGTGTGTCTTGGGGTAAGAGTTTAGGGGTTAGGGAAAATAGGATTTTGAATGGGACTGAATAGTGTGTCCCCACAAGGTTAGCCCCCACAAGACCGTGTGTGTGTGTGTGTGTGTACACTACATACCTTGTTCATCCACTCAACTTTCTCCACGTCCGGAAAGTTGACCTGCAGAGAAAGCGATTGTTTAGATTTGAACTTTGAACTGCCTTTAAACAATATAGCAGAAGAGTGTAACCTGGGTAGGAATGTGTGAAGCTCGTGAAATGGCTAAAGATTGACTTGAGACAGTAAAATTAAGATGTGTGTGTCTTTTTGGCCATCGCCCATGTTTCAAAAGACAACGAACCACAGACCGACCCTAAACCTTTCCTCCAAAGCAAAACCACAGTCACAAGACCTTCACAAGATCACACTGATCATGATCAAGTGTCTATGTGTGTGTGTGTGAGAGAGAGAGAGAGAGAGATATCCTGTGATATCCTGTTGACACAAACCACAAAGATTGTGGTATAGTGTGAGTGTCCTGTGGATGGGACAGTTGAAGAATGTTGAAATAGTCCCATGACTAAGAAAGTTTTCTTTCTTTCCTGATATGGTCCAACTAGTCTCCCCCTCCCCCTGACTGATGTCTCTGAGTCATCAAGCTTCTGGCATCTAAAAGGAGAACCGTAGTATAACCCTTAAGTTCTAAGGAACCTTGGAACTGAAACAGGAAATGGGGGTGCACACAGAAAAACGCCTCAAATTAGGGTGGCACAACAAAACCTCCGAATGCAAACTCTCTCTTGTGAAATGTTGAGACTCATAGTACGAGTAACTCACAGTCACTACTGGGCTAACTGTGCTAAATGTAAATACTGTAATATCTCTGTGGCCATCTTTGTTGGACTAAATGTTCATTCTGAATTCCACCGTGACTGTGGCATTTTAGAGTTTGGACTCATTCCCCCAGCCCTGCACATAAACAATGTCCAAATATAGCTATGGTTGGATGGACTACAGAATGAAGAAGGTGAGGTGGGGGTTGGTAGGAACAGGGTACAGTAGGAAAACTAAAAGGTCAGGATTTTTTTTTCAGCAGCAGATGATAAAAAGGTATGAGAGAGAGAAAGAGACAGAGAGAGACATCTTCGCTCATCAGTTATGTTTATAAACATTATCAACTGTGTCAGACAATTTCGGGATCATTTGTTTACAGATGTAGACATATTTTGACAGTGTAAACAACGGAGTCTTTGTTTTTTGATTATGACGAGTTAATGTAATGCATTTCTAAATCATTCGGTATTATTCTAAATCAAAGGGTGTATTTTATTCATTTGAATGAATGGAAATATTATATTGCAGACTGTGGCTTTAAATGACCAGATTGCAGACTAGATAGTGGGGTGCAGATGTGTTCTGCAATCTGCAGTTGCGGCAGCAGGCTGAGCCTATAGAGAATACACAATACAGTATAGGTTTGTCACTTACCCATGGGGGTAATTCCCGTTTACTCCTAAAAGCACTTGCAGTGGTGTATGCTCTCTCGTTCTCCAATACGTACATGGCTGACCGCAGCCGCATCACTTTCTCGTTGCGACTGTGTTTCCATCCCATGTAGACCATCAGACCGAACAGAACTAAGCTGATACTAAACCCGAAGTATCCTGCCAGGTAAACTGGCAAAAGTGTAGCCAGGCATTTTCCAAAGGACCACAAAACGGACACCGCATGTTGGCCGGGCGGTTTGGGTGGCTGCGTCTCTTCCGGCAAGGCGGAATCTGCAGCCCCCGAGCCTGTGGCCATGCTCGGCCCTGCATCCCTAGATGGCGTCGCAAAATCCTTCTCCATGGAACAGCTACCTATGCAGTTCAGCGTTCAGTGCCTTCTTGTTGGTGAATTACTAATTAAACGAAATCCGAATTAAGTTAAGCCTGCAAACCATTGACAGTGGTTTACTCTATTGACACGAAATGTTAGTCTAAAATACCTCTTGAATAGGTAGCCTAAACAGCCAAAACCCTCTCTTCGTGTACGCACTGACAAGCAGACACAGGCAAGTGAAATTCTAATATTTGTCAGACTTGAGAGGGCGTGTTTTCTAAGTGAAAGCCCTCCTCAAATCCAATAGAGAAAAAAGTCACCTTAAAATTAACTTGTTCCGAGAATAGTTGTAACGCACTGACTCCCCCGCACCAACCAGTCAATGAGCGACGTCTCATACAAGAAAAAAGCTATTGCGCTGCTGCAGTTTTCACACAAAAAACGCATAGCTAGCTTTCCAACAGACTGATAATCTATTTGCAGTAGCCTAAGCCTATACATACGGTAGTAGGCATATGAATAAATGTGATAGTAGGCTAAACGACGTTCTTGATAAAGCAACCAACGACAGCAACCGCTCAAGCAAACCGTTATCTCTTGACGCCTGCCTGGTATAATGTGCCTATTTACGCACGGGTGAGTGCACGTTTCGGAGTCTAGTGTAGGCTGTTGAATGTTCTGTGTTTTTTTTGTCGGCATGCTACCAGTAGGTTAGTAATTTAGTATCCGATTGTTAATAGTCCAACATGCATTTGTAAAGGGGAAAAACGTACAGCCTATGCGTTRATGTTTTCTATTTTTCATTTTATTTCAACCTCAAGACAGCCAATTCAAGTTAGAAAATGTCCTACAAAATAGGATACCCATTTTCAAAGCCAAGGAAGGCTATCCCTTGTTTACACACCACCACCATGTGACAGGTAAGTATCCTTGGCTGACATCTATTGGAACAGGTATCCTGTAAATACAACACTGTGCCAGAGATCAGAGAGATCAGAGAGACCAGGGAGATCAGAGACCAGAGTGATCAGAGAGACCAGAGAGATCAGAGAGACCAGAGAGATCAGAGAGACCAGAGAGATCAGAGAGACCAAACCATTTTGCCTTCAGGGTATTTAACCTGTTTGTTCCAGCGTTTTTGAGGTTTTGGGTTGGACTTGGGCTAATTGAGGTTTTACTACATTTTGTACAGGCCTAAAATTATAGAAAAATGAATATAGCCTACCGTTGGCAACAATACAATAAAAGTCTACATGAATGGGCTATAAATGTACAATAACATGTTTTTCCCTACAGAATTATAATTTCTTTAGAAGAGACATATATCCAGGGAAACTACTTCTACCCAGCTACTAATGTAGGCCTACCGGTAGTCAAGGTTGCTTGCCTGTTGCTGTGATAGCTCCACTTAGTGTCACTGCAGAGCAGTCAGAGTATTTAGATAGAGTGCAGTTTATAGGCCAGACATGAGTGTCTAATAATAGTGTATTTAAATTTCTCTCCTTACAGGTCTGAGGCACATCTCTAGACGAGCCCACTATAGCCTGCTAAATACATCCTTTCACATTAATACAGCTACACGGCTGTCAAGCACCCGTGGCCCATTGAACAGGGGGCTCCCGAGTGGCGCAGTGGTCTAAGGCACTGCATCTCAGTGCTAGAGGCAGACCCTGGTTCGATTCCAGGCTGTATCACAACCGGCCTTGATTGGGATTCCCAAAGGGCAGTGCACAATTGGCCCAGTGTCGTCCGAGTTAGGGTTTGGCCAGGGTAGGCCGTCATTGTAAATAAGAATGTGTTCTTAACTGACTTGCCTAGTTAAATAATGGTTAAAAAAAACTGAGTTGGGTGGTAGGTTCCAAATGTACTGCTGCCCTTTAAAAAGGTCACTCGTTGCTTCAAGCCACACCTACCAAATGGAGCAAACGTATCCCCAAAACATTCAACATTCTTGAACAGATTTTGAGGTATATTTGCTCGGTTTGGTTGGTGTGGCTTGAAGCGATGAGTGATGTATTTGAAAGGGCAGCGGCCATGCCAACAGCGTTCCCCAAACCCTCCCTGTTTTTCAACTGGCTGTTCAGAACAGCACCGTTTCCGTTTAATTGAACTTAACACACCGTTTTTTCATACTGAACACAGCTAAGGTCTCCCTTTCTGAAAATGCATCCCAAATGGCACCCCATTCCCTATATAGTGCACTACTTTTGACTAGAGACCGATAGGCCCTGGTCAATAGTGCACTAGTGCACAGTGCAATAGTGTATCAATCGGCAGTGTATCACATACTTGTTCTTCCCACTGTAGGTCTACATGTAAAATACATAGGCCTGCATGTAAAATACATAGGTCTACATGTAAAATACATAGGTCTACATGTAAAATACATAGGCCTACATAGGCCTACATGTAAAATACATAGGTCTACATGTAAAATACATAGGCCTACATGTAAAATACATAGGTCTACATGTAAAATACATAGGCCTGCATGTAAAATACATAGGTCTACATGTAAAATACATAGGCCTTTTTGGCATTTTTGGTTAAAATACATAGGTCTACATGTAAAATACATAGCGGCTGCATGTAAAATACATAGGCCTACATGTAAAATACATAGGTCTACATGTAAAATACATAGGCCTGCATGCACATGAAAGGGTACTTTGGGTAAAGGAAATTGTGACTTTGACTTGCAAACATTGTTGTGCAAATCTCTCTTTGCCCATCATTAACACCAAAATCTCTGCAATCCTCCTCCATGCCATTGACCTGATTGTCTCTGCATTCTAAAAGAATTCTCAGCAAATAAACGAGGTAGAATTACAACTCTCCCCATGCGCCATTGTTTAAATTCTTTAAATGTTTAATGAACCTTAAAATTGTCAGCACCTTATTTTCATGTACAGTACTGTACCTCGAATGAAAGAGTTGGATTTGCAGTAAACAATTTCTAGTTATAAAAATAATGTAGAAAATATGGCTTATGTTTACCCTTATATACATTATCTACTGGTATATTTTTTTTAATGGAGAACATATAGCTCAACAATATGCAAATGATGTGTGAGTTTAGCTATTCTCTGCTTCAGACATACAATGGCAAGGGGCACATTGATTGCACATTAGGCCAATAATGCCATCATACCGTAGGCCTATTTCATTACATCCAAATGGCCTCAGCCTTAAATGCTAGCTTATATTTCACTTAGCTATAGTATGTAGTTTGTTAGCTAGCGGCGCATTAGCCTAGAGTAGCTAGTTAACATTAGCTAAACATGTTTGAATACATTTACGGCTAATCAAAGCGACCAACCCTTTGAAGCAGTCAAAACGTACCATTATGCACAAGCATCCCCCCAATATTTATTTGTAAGTCAGTGTTGCATTGCATTTAGTTTCACATGCATTCTGTCATAAAACATTTAATCAGTCTTCCTTAATGATGAGTCTTTGCAAGAGGTTAATCAGATTAGGTCTCCACTCACAGTTCAATCACTCTGTGCAATTAGTTAGCGAGACCTGGAGCAGGTTAGTTTTAGAATTCATTGCCCAAGCTAAAAGGTGAGCCACTTCAGTATGACTGGTTATCCCGAGTTCAAAGTGGAATTGAACCTGCTTCGTACGATACCCCTCAGGTTGGCATTACAAATCTTTGCAACTGAACTTGATAGGGCATAATGAAAAATAATGACGTCTTAACATTTTTAGACCCAGTTTCAAAACATTGAGTCAATTTAATTTTAAACCAAAAACTTTGAAAATATAAACAAAAGCAATGGAGTAGGGATGGTTTTGTAGAAGAGTAAAGAATACAGAATGTCCCCATATAAAATCTCCCAGGCAGGTGGTTGACCAACAGTAGCACCATCTCTTCGTAGCCTCTTGTTGGCCTGTGCCTTGTTTCAGACTTGAGTTCTTGGGAAATCCTTGGTCCCGTGTTGTGTCCATGAGAAAGGTCACAGACATGGTTTTGTAAGGGGGCAGTCTATTTTGACCTCTGCCTCATCTTCCGCCTCTTGCGCTTCAGCCTGCGCATACGCTTCTTTCTCCACTGAAAGAGAACAGAGGGGACAATGTTAGCGATACGGCAATACATAAGTGCCGAAACACCTGTACTCGTAATTTCAGAAGCATGGTTGCATAGTCATACACAGCAAAGTGCTATCAATACAGTACTGCTACCATGCAAACTGAATTTGGTTAACATGCGCTCTAGTGTAGTGGGGACATTGCAGTCATGCACACCCACCATCGACTGAAAGGGCCCGTTTGACATGTAATTATTGTACAATGCTTGGCTTCAGTAATGATACCAGAGCCATGCATTTAGAATAAATAGCCTACTGTACTACACTAATTTCCTCAACTTGATCACAAAATTTGAATATATATATATATATATATATATATATACACACATTTCTATGGTTTGACAGCTGACGTCAGTTGATTGCTAGCCACGTTGGCTAAGTGGGACTAGAGATAGGAATCTAGCAAGTGTTGATGCAGCAAAACACTAACCTCAAGTAGCTAATGTACAGTCGTGGCCAAAAGTTGAGAATGACACATTAATTTCCACAAAGTTTGCTGCTTCAGTGTCTTTAGATATTTTTGTCAAATGTTACTATGGAATACTGAAGAATAATTACAAGCATTTCATAAGTGTCAAAGGCATTTGACAATTACATGACGTTGATGCAAAGAGTCAATATTTGCAGTGTTGACCCTCCTTTTTCAAGACCTCTGCAATCCGCCCTGGCATGCTGTCAATTAACTTCTGGGCCACATCCTGACTGATGGCAGCCCATTCTTGCATAATCAATGCTTGGAGTTTGTCAGAATTTGTGGGTTTTTGTTTGTCCACCCGCCTCTTGAGGTTTGACCACAAGTTCTCAATGGGATTAAGGTCTGGGGAGTTTCCTGGCCATGGACCCAAAATATCAATGTTTTGTTCGCCGAGCCATTTAGTTATCACTTTTGCCTTATGGCAAGGTGCTCCATCATGCTGGAAAAGGCATTGGTCGTCACCAAACTGTTCCTGGATGGTTGGGAGAAGTTGTTCTCGGAGGATATGTTGGTACCATTCTTTATTCATGGCTGTGTTCTTAGACAAAATTGTGAGTGAGCCCACTCCCTTGGCTGAGAAGCAACCCCACACATGAATGGTCTCAGGATGCTTTACTGTTGGCGTGACACAGGACTGATGGTAGCGCTCACCTTCTCTTCTCCGGACAAACTTTTTTCCAGATGCCCCAAACAATTGGAAAGGGGATTCATCAGAGAAAATGACTTTACCCCAGTCCTCAGCAGTCCAATCCCTGTACCGTTTGCAAAATATCAGTCTGTCCCTGATGTTTTTCCTGGAGAGAAGTGGCTTCTTTGCTGCCCTTGACACCAGGCCATCCTCCAAAAGTCTTCGCCTCACTGTGCGTGCAGATGCACTCACACCTGCCTGCCGCCATTCCTGAGCAAGTGCTGTACTGGTGGTGCCCCGATCCTGCAGCTGAATCAACTTTAGGAGACGGTCCTGGCGCTTGCTGGACTTTCTTGGGCGCCCTGAAGCCTTCTTTACAACAATTGAACCGCTCTCCTTGAAGTTCTTGATGATCCGATAAATGGTTGACTCAGGTGCAATCTTCCTGGCAGCAATATCCTTGCCTGTGAAGCCCTTTTTGTGCAAAGCAATGATGACGGCACGTGTTTCCTTGCAGGTAACCATGGTTGACAGAGGAAGAACAKTGATTCCAAGCACCACCCTCCTTTTGAAGCTTCCAGTCTGTTATTCGAACTCAATCAGCATGACAGTGATCTCCAGCCTTGTCCTCGTCAACACTCACACCTGTGTTAACGAGAGAATCAGTGACATGTCAGCTGGTCCTGTTGTGGCAGGGCTGAAATGCAGTGGAAATGTTTTGGGGGGGGATTTAGTTCATTTGCATGGCAAAGAGGGACTTTGCAATTCATCTGATCACTCTTCATAAAATTCTGGAGTATATGCAAATTGCCATCATACAAACTGAGGCAGCAGACTTCGAAAATTCATATTTGTCATTCAACTTTTGGCCACAACTGTAGTACTATCAACCATTTCAGTTGGCTCAGAAAGCCATGGCTAATGATTAAATTGAAAATAATTAAATGTGGCTTAGCAGGTAGTTTCCAAATTCTGTGCAGTTTGTTATTGTGCCTACAACTAGTTAGATGGCTGAACTAGCTAGTAAGTTAGGTATTCGCTGGCTAACTCTTAGCTAGCATAGCAACAAGCGGACTACAAATTGTTTAGAGGGGAAATGACTCACCTTGGCCCTCATGTTGTGGAGGGGTGTCTGTAAGGAAATGGGAGAGAAAAGTTGATTAGTCGGATGGCTTTTAGTTAGAAAGGTTTATTTTGGATTCATATTTGACGTTAAACAACTCTTGAAATTCAGTTCTCTGTGTACCTCTACAAGATGGCACCGTCTCCAAGAAGACCGTGACTGTTGTTCGATTGGTTATTTATACACTGAGATTACGTCATCATTGTTGGATGCTCATGAACTCTGGGAAATGCAGCCAATGATTTTTCAACGAGTTTTTCGTATAACTAACCCCTGTATCCTGCTTCTATCTATGATGCATCTTTCATCAATAATATATATGGTTTTGAACTGTGCTAAGACTTGGATCAATCAATTGTCAATCGAAATTATTTTTGTATACAATTACAAAATGTCTGTTTTACTGTTGAGTGTGGAGGTATATGTTATGCTGTGTAGAAAGCCATGTAATTACATGTACAGTATTTATTCTGTACATTATTTTAGATGGGGGAGGTTCATAAGACAATATTGAGACAAACAACACATCCACATATTTTGTTTTAAAGTTTATTTCAAACCATGAAGAAAAAACTCCCTCTTTCTAAATCCAAAAAAAGAACGACCATGTACATTATTTTAACAGTTGTCAATACCTCTATACTGAGCGAGGCATGTATGGTTTCCACATCCAGTGCAGGGGTCAGCAGTCATAACTGTCAACTGTCGAGTTAGTTTATCAAGGAATGGCCATATTTCAAAAGGTTTATCTGATTATAGTGGGATGATCAATGGATCTTATTCACAGAATGAGGCATTTACTTTTCAGTCAAGTATGTAAAATATTGACATTGAGATGGGTTGTAATTCTGACATGACAATTTCAAAGGCCTTCCTAAATGCCTAATTTTACTGCGAGAACTTCCCCAATTACTTCCCAAATAAGGACTTAAGAATTACATCCACACACATGTACAATGCAAGAGATGATACATTTCTTTCATGAGAACAAATTTAGAAAGTCATCAACCTAGTAAAGAAACATTTCCACAAGGATGGATCTCTCCCTCGAATAACCTATTCAGAATGAAAAGCCCAACAAGAACTAGTGGTGCAGCAGTTGGTCAGTTGCCCCACCCAAACTCAATATTATGGGGTTGCTATTTGATGCCGGCGTTGTAATGGTTCTAGTCTAGATGATTCTAAAAAATAGCCTCTGAAACTGGGATTTTTATTWATTTTTTTTACAATAGAAAGTATCAAGTATTAAACCGCTATGGAAACTGATGTAAACACTGATTAATTTAGGTGGAATTCATTGAGCGCTGTGGCAGTGGTAGTACCAGTGAAGTATGAAATTAATTATGGCGTCCTACACAGAACAAATCATTTAATGGGAACACCTGAACCCTCCATTACTGGGTATGAGAATTTCAAATGTCTGTGTGTGCAGTGAGAGCAAGCCCCTTAACCGACTCCCTGTTCTAAAAARCCATTGACTATATGTCCACGGCAACGGACTTGACAGTTATGTCACAAACTGTTACTGGAGGTAAGATAGCTAGGTATGCCGCTAGGAAGTTTGCTTATCCACTGTAAATAACAGTTTGTGTGACAATGTAGTCAGTTTACATTTGCGGTCATGGCGGTTTATAACAGCGTTAAGTAGGCTTATGGAGGGTTTAAGTTATTACCCATTTAATTCCCTAATAGGACACACCGACATCCATTTCAGAGACTTGACTTCTTGCTTATGACCTCAAACAAGGTTTTCCTTTACACATTTATCATTGGCACAATGCAGTGCAGTCATCTCAAACCCTCCACTGTCGTGCTTTGCCTTCATACATGGTTATAGAATTATAGTTCAAGGCTCAATGACTGGATGGTATAAACGTGTCTCCCACAGAATCTACTCCGGAAAATGCCCTTGTTCTACTCAATATCCCTCTCTTTCAGCGTCATCGCACCGAACGTGCTTACTATTCTGGGGAGAACCCTGCTGTCTCAAGGACATTGATATTGAAAAGGGATGTGACAGTTGAGTGGGGATGTGACAGGAATTTGAATTTAGGCGTGAGCAGCACCATCACCCGGTACAGTCTGACATCGTTTACATTTGGAGGTTATCACAGAAGGCTGCGCCACAAGGCAGGCATGTCAAGACAGGAGGGTAGGATGGAGGGATTATTGACGTCTGTTCTTTGGGTTGGTCAGTTGTCTGTCAGTATTCTTGGAGACGAAGACAGGGTTGGGGGGGTGGAAGGTTTTATTTCGCAGCGTCGGTCTCCTCGACCTGCACTGGCGCTGGATGTCCTGGTGCCGTTTCAGTTTCCACGGTCTTTGAAGCCTTTTGACAAAAATAAGTTGCTTGGGAATTGAGGCAAGACTCATAAAATGTAGTTGTCACATTAACATGTATTTTTATTTAAAGCATGAAGTACCATTGGGGTCTTTCCCAAGGGAGACCTGGATGTATATACAGTGCCTTCAGAAAGTATTCAGACCCCTTGACTTTTCCCACATTCTGTTACGTTACAGCCTTATGCAAAAATMGATTAAATCAGCAATCTACACACAATACCCCATAATGACAAAGCGAAAACAGTTTAGAAATGTTTGCAAATGTATTAAAAACATAAATAACTTATTTACATAAGTATTCAAACCCTTTGCCACAAGACTCAAAATTGTTTCTACAACTTGCGAGTCCACCTGTGATAAATAAAATTGATTGGACATGATTTGGAAAGGCACACACACACACACCGGATCCATCTCCCTCTGTTCTCTCTTCCTCTTCGTCACACTGGTGCACAGCAACTGAGACTGGCTGGGAGCCCAACAAAGAGGGTCTTTAACACACACACAGGGCCTTTCAACCAGACTGCGCCTGTACAGATTAATTTTGTATCGCTCAGAAAGATGGCAGGAATTTGAGCATTTGTGATTTCAGACTTTTTTTGTTATGATACTTATTTAAGGTCCCACAGTTGACAGTGCATGTCAGAGAAAAAAACAAGCCATGAGGTCGAAGGAATTGTCTGTAGAGCTCCGAGACAGGATTGTGTCAAGGAACCAATCTGAGGAAGGGTACCAAAAAACATTCTGTAGCAACTAAGGTGCCCAAGATCACAGTGGCCTCAATCCTTCTTAAATGGAAGTTTGGAACCACCAAGGCTCTTCCTAGAGCTGGCCGCCCAGCCAAACTGAGCAATCGGGGGAGAAGGGCCTTGGACAGGGAGATGAACAAGAACCATTGGTCACCATTGGTCACTGACAAAGCTCCTTTGTGGGATAGACTTCCAGAAGGACAACCATCTCTGCAGCACTCCATCAATCAGGCCTTTACGGTAGAGTGGCCAGACAGAAACCACTTGGAGTTTGCCAAAAGGCACCTAAAAACTTTCAGACCATGAGAAACAAGATTCTCTGGTCTGATGAAACCAAGATTGAACTCTTTGGCCTGATTGCCAAGTGCCACGTCTGGAGGAAACCTGGCACCATCCCTACGGTGAAGCGCAGTGGTGGCAGCATCATGCTGTGGGGATGTTTTTCAGCGGCAGAGACTGGGAGACTAGTCAGGATCGAGGGAAAGATGAACGGAGCAAAGTACAAAGAGAGATCCTTGATGAAAACCTGCTCCAGAGCGCTCAGGACCGCAGACTGGAGCAAAGGTTCACCTTCCAACAGCACAACGACCCTAAGCACACAGCTTCGGGACAAGTCTCTGAATGTCCTTGAATGGCTCAGCCAGAAACCAGACATGAACCCGATCGAACATCTCTGGAGACCTGAAAATATCTGCAGCAACGCTCCCCATCCAACCTGACAAAGTTTGAGGATRTGCAGAGAAGAATGGGAGAAACTCCCCAAATACAGGTGTGCCAAGCTTGTAGTGTCATACTCAAGAAGACTCGAGGCTGTAATTACTGACAAAGGTGCTTCAAAGTACTGAGTAAAGGGTCTGAATACTGAATACATAAATGTGATGTCATTTTTAAACCTCTTTTTGCTTTGTCATTATGAGGTATTGTGTGTAGATTGAGGGGGGGGGGGAACAATTGAAACCATTTTAGAATAAGGCTATAACGTAACAAAATGTGTAAAAAGTCAAGGGGTCTGAATACTTTCCGAAGGCACTGTACATGTGTTTACATCACAGTACGGTGTACCGTGTAGCCTACCTTCTTTTTCTTTTTCTTCTGTGTCTTGCGACTCGCTGAGCTTTGGAGCAAGGCCTAAAAAAAATAAAAATAAAAAAAGGGTAGGTTTTTGAGAGAGAAAAAACAAGGCAACCATCTCAGCTTAGTGAAAATACCAAATCAGCTAACAACATGCCACATTAGATTAATTAGCCTCATTCTACAAAACCTGAGCATAAACAAGAGGCTGACGTTGCTCAGCGTAAAATGACGCTCTGGTTCCATTTTCAAGAACACGGCACCAGCTCACGCCCAAGAACACTTGAGAAAGTGGCCCGTGTTTGTTGGCAAAAAGCCGCTAAAAACCTACTGTTTTCATGAAGCCCCAGTGTAGCTCCCCAGAGCAGTAGGCCATCGTTCCAACACAGCTGGTTGTTTTACCTTGAGATCTGCGTCCTCTACCTCGTGTTCAGACTTGTACAGCTCCTGCTCGTACAGCTCTGTGGTGATACGTAGGGGTCCGTTGGCCATCAACAGCACGGTGAACTTGAACTGGGCKACAAACTCACCTAGACAGGCGAAAGGAGTCAGTAAACATAGGATGATATGTACCCGGAGCGCCAAGTCTAGGTCCAAGAGGCTTCTAAACAGCTTCTACCCAAGTCATAAGACTCCCGAACACCTAGTCAAAATGGCTACACAGACTATATGCATTGCATCCCCCCCCCTTTTACACCGCTGCTACTCTCTGTTGTTATCATCTATGCAGTCACTTTAATAACTCTACATACATGTACATATTACCTCAACTAACCGGTGCCCCACTGTATATAGTCTTGCTATTGTTATTTTACTGCTGCTCTCTTAATTACTTGTTTACTGCATTGTTGGTTAGGGGCTCGTAAGTAAGCATTTCACCTGTTGTATTCGGCGCATGTGACACAATTTTATTCAATTTTGACTAGGTAACTATTTTTGTACTGCAGTGCTTAAGTGGCACACTGCTTTGAACGAATAGATTGCAAAGAATGACATTTTATTTGCATGTCAATTCACCTTTAGCGAGCCATCACGGGATTACAAATTTCACACAAAAAGTTCATTCATAGCCTCTGACTGGTGATATCGTTTAACTCGCCTTCTTTCTCGTGCAGAACGTTGAAGGGCTGCAGCAGTTCATGTTTGGCACACTCCACCACACCTAGCCTTGCCTTACCCTCATCCTCAAACGCCCTGAGAAAAAAAGAGGATTATCAAAAAGAAAAGGGATACAAAAAAAACCATTTGATTACAAAAAGGGAATCAGTTGGAGGAAACCCAATAGCCTAAATCGAAATGAATGTAATCAGTTGAGTTAAATGACAGCGACAGGTTGTGGTCAATGTCTTAAATCAATTCATTTCAATCATCTTAGTCAATAGAAACTAATTTGCCCACCAAATTTCTCATTGAACCTGTTCTGACTAAAAGGACGCGGTGCGTCTCATGTGTCACCTGAGAGTGAAAGGCATGGCATCGAAGCGTCTCTCCACCTCGCTGAAGAAACTCCTGGATGTCTTCATCTTCAGGCCGTACTGCTTGTCTGGGTCCCTCTTGTAAATAGTGGTCCTCTGGCCTGCATCCTTCGCCTGGAGTAGAAGACATGGGAAGTTAGCGCAATGAAAGGAGGGGGTTTCTACAGCACATTCAAAGTGACGACAGGAGTTGGACAGTAGAGTCACCCAACGCATAGGAAAAAAAGGTCATGTGTCCGTGCTGTTTTGCTGCTCCTGAAGGTGATCCTTTCATAGATTTGAGAACAACCAGCAGGGGAATTGAGCACAACTTGCCTAGAACGTCGAGTGAATGTTTGTCCCTCACCTTGCCTTCTCCGGTGCTGATGAGCACATCCACGGCGTACACCTCATGTACCTCGAACTCAGCCTTCTCGTGGTCCTTCCTACAGATAGAGAGAGAGAGAGCAACAAGCCCATTAATAATTCAACCTTATTTTCCCCCTAAGAGCAACTACTATTAGTAATTAATCGGGTGCTTCAGACACAACAATAACACGAGACACATAGCTTTGAGATATGCGTCGGGTAAGTAATACTAAACAAGCCAGAGATCTGAGACTAACGGATCATGTCTTCAATTCACCTCTGCTGGTCCGTGGGGTTCTGAATGATGGTTTTCTCTCCGTCAATAACGTGCTGCTTCAACTGATGGGACAGCATGCCTGAGGAGAGAGTGTTACACTGGATTAAAAACACGGTATGCGATTTGGCAAGCTACCTGTACAAGATGTACGGGATTGAATGTACTGTGTATGAATATGGCAGTGAGGCGCCATCTAGGTTTAAATGGCAAGCGGTGACTCACTCACCCTCTATAGCTGAGCATTTGAATGACTTGGCGATCTTGTTCCAGGCCTCTGTGACCTGTGAGTTCTGAACGAGAGAGATAAACATCCCAAAATGTTAAAACAGCTATGAATCAAATTATGGAAATACTGTACCGTCACAATGATACCAACTTGATTTGTTTGTTAAGCTTTTCTTTCCAAACTGGGTCACTGTGTCCCTGACTAGCCTGGTCCCAGATCTGTTTGTGCTATACAGCCAACTCAAACCATAGGAGTTGGCGATAAAGCACAACCAGATCCGGGACCAGTCTCCGACTGTCCACTCAGTAAAGCGCTAACGCAGCACCTCACCTGGTTTCCAGGCTTAACCAGCCTGAGGGCAGCCTCAGCACACAGGTGTGCTGCTTTGATCACGTCCGCCTTACGCCCCGTTAACGGAGCGTCCTAATGAACAAAAGAGAAAAACAGGACGTGAAGGTGAAGCAACGACGCAGCTGATTTACACAGGACGTAAGAAACCATCTACTGTTATGTGGATGCGTTACACTGCACTGGACCAATCCTCTTCCTAACGTTACGTGACTGTTGCACTACGCATATTAAAAAATGTCTGATGTGCTGCGCGTCCGTCTCTGTTAATATCCGTATGCTGGCATTTCTGCATGACATCTGCACTCTTGCTAACGTCAACGCAAACAACGATTGAAGTACTACTACCTTGGTCACTCCCACCACAAAGCTGTGAGCCAGGTTTGAGATGAAGCCGTCCACGTGCACCCCCAGGTCACTGCACAACACAAGAGTAGGCACAGTGACTCAAGACCATCAGACTGGCCCGTGCATTGACATGGGAAGGGGTAGTCTCCCAACAGTTGAATAGGGCCAGCAATACAGAAAAGGCACAGATACATCCATTAACAGTTCCATACAGTGTTCAATACAACACAACATTCCTACATTTTGACGAGGTCCCCGTCCTTCAGTGTGATCTCAGGGTCACTCTTCAGTGGAGAGAAGTGGCACACGCAGTTGTTGACAGACACGCTGGTTGGGAAAGCAATGCCTGGGGGAGGCAATAAAGTACAGACATTTAATTACATTGAATAATGTCAGCAAGTCATTTTCCATGCACTGTCTGCACAACAAGGGAATATCAAGTGTCTCCCTTGATTCCTTGTCTCCTCTCTTCCCTCTGACATTTTGAGGAGGCAAGGAGAAAGGATGAGTAAGCGAGGATAAGACTTGAGATTAAACTTTTCTACAGTCAAAAAGTAAACTACAAAACTCTAGAATAGCTACTTGACGTCACTCAGTCTTGACAACGGAAATTATTTAATTAACCAATGAGATGGGGTCCATACCTTTTTTCAGGTCCTTCTCCTTCCTGAAGACCTTTCCAGTTTCAGCCATGATGAAGGTATCTCCCTTCGCACAGAGGCTGACAACTGTCTCACCAGCCTTGGCTGCCTCCACCACAGCCTTCAGGGCCTCTGGATAGGAAAGAACACGAGGACAGGACAGAACAGAGGTTAAGTGAGTAAGCTTCAAGTATTTCATATTAGGATCAGAGAAGGTGACTGATGGAGACCTTGATAAGGCAAGGCCGTGGATATTCACACTTTTAAATCTGCTTGTCGAATATCATTTCACTGTTATTCTGTTAGTAGTCTACACCGGTTGTTATGAAGCAAAGATATGATTCTTGTCATTGAAGCAAAGTACATGAAGATCATCAGGATTTACATAAATTCCAAGGAACACACATCCAGGTCTTTAATGTTGATGCACGGGGAGTATATCATAGCTATAGGTGGGTGCACAGGGAGTAACGTCATTGCATAGCTGCTAGCTATAGTTGTGTTACGTGTTGCAGGTCAGAGGTAATGCATTGCCACTGAACTGACAGATGCTGATGGTAGTTGTGCCGACGTATAACGGTGTGAAATTGMTAGCTTAGTTAGCGTTGCGCGATGACGTCACTCGCTCTGAGATCTCGAAGTCGTTTCTCTTGCTCTGAAAGGGCCGCAGCTTTTGTGGCGCGATAGGTAACGATGCTTCATGGGTGACTTGTAGATTGTGTGCTGAGGGTCCCTAGTTCAAGCCCAGGTTGGGAGGGAGGAGAGGGACGGACGCAAGACTGTTACATATACAATGAAAGACCATAGGTTTATTGAGAAAACGATATTCACTTGCTGCAGGTGACAGTTCAGGATGATTGACAGCATGCAAGAGATGAGCGCTGGGAAAAAACGACCTCTTTGCGTTTAACAGCTGTGCTACGTAGCTAGCTTAGCTACATGAGCTAGTAGAAATAACTCTGGCAATTAACTGACTAAACTTTCCAAATTGTAACTAGGTAGATGTAACTGGATCATAACTTATTCAGGAGGCAGTTTGTCGACCAGTTAGTTTTACCAGCAGTGACAACTTCCCAGGCAGTGCATTGAATGTTAGCTAGTTAGCTCACTAGCAGCATGTCAGTTAGCCACCATCATTTAGCCACTTTAGCTAACTAGCAGTTACATAAGTGCATGTATAGACTAACTTTAGTATTAGCTAGCAATAATATGCTAATTCGTGGCTACGATTTCTCCACGACACGGGCAAAATGCTAACCCTGACGAGTCATTGATTTATCGCTAGCTAGCAACACAGCACATGGCTGCATTGTGATAGATGAATATGCTAGCTAGTCAGCTCTGCTACAATCAGTGGACTCGGTCACGTTTAAACTCAATCGTCTACTAAATCAACATGTTCATATTCACTTACGGTTGGCAATCTCGGCACCCATTTTGTACTTGGTGACGACCAAATCATCGGCGATGGTCTGCTCTTGTGGATCGTCGTCTCCAGACATTTTCGGTAGCTCTTTCTCACTCAAAGTAACTTTTTTTCGCGGGTTTCAGCGACAGACTCGACCACGCTGCCTGGTCTGCTCTCTCCTCCGCAGTTGTAGCCCAGGCCCAAAACGCCTGAGACCCCTCCTACTAGCTGACAACGTCCCACGCAATGCGTGCACGCTGAGCACCGAATTYAATAACATTTTTATCAGTAAATGTAGGCCTTATTCAGTAGTCATTAGATTTAGGCCTGGTACCATTCTTCAGTATTATATTATCTGCATATCTACATTATGACTAATCAAAAATAGTGTATGCAAATCTCGACTTGCTTTTCTCTGTCAATGTTCAGTTCAATTGAAGGGCTTTATTGGCATGATAAACGTATGTTTACATTGCCAAAGCAAGTGAAACAGATAATTAACAAATTGAAAAAAACAATAAAAAAATTACAGTAAACATTACTCTCACAAAAGTTCAAAATGTCATAGTATGTTTATAAGCAGTGTTGTAATGATGTGCAAGTAGTTAAAGTACAAAAAGGAAAATAAATAAACATAAATATGGGTTGTATTTACAATGGTGTTTGTGCTTCACTGGTTTCCCTTTTCTTGTGGCAACAGGTCACAGATATTGCTGCTGTGATTGCACACTGGTATTTCACCCAATAGATATGGGAGTTTATCAAAATTGGATTTGTTTTCGAATTCTTTGTGGGTCTGTGTAATCTGAGGGAAATATGTGTATCTATTATGGTCATACATTTTGCGGGAGGTTAGGAAGTGCACAGTGGTCAGTCACAGTGGCCAGGTATTCTGCCACTGTGTACTCTGTGTCAAGTAATTATTATGATTTGGTTGGGTCTAATAGTTTTGCTGTCCTGGGGCTCTGTGGGGTGTGTTTATGAACAGAGCCCCAGGACCAGCTAGCATAGGGGGCTCTTATCCAGGTAAATGTTCTATAGGTGATGGCTTAGTATGGAAGGTTTGCGAATCGCTTTAGGTGGCTTTAGAATTTAACGGCTCTTTTCTAGATTTTGATAATTAGCGGGTATCGGCCTATTTCGGGCTGTGCYTGCATTATTTGGTGTTTTACGTTGTACACAGAGGATATTTTTGCAGAATTCTGCTTGCAGAGTCTCAATTTGGTGTTTGTCCCATTTTGTGAATTCTTGGTTGGTCCCCAGACCTCACAACCATAGAGGGCAATGTGTTCTATAACTGATTCAAGTATTTTTTTMCCAGATCCTAATTGGTATGTCAAATTGTATGTTCCTTTTGATGGCATAGAAGGTCCTTCTTGCCTTGTCTCTCAGATAGTTCACAGCTTTGTGGAAGTTACCTGTGGCGCTGATGCTTAAGCCGAGGTATGTACAGTTTTTTGGTGTGCTCTAGGGCAATGGTGTCTAAATGGAATTTGTATTCATGGTCCTGGCAACTAGACCTTTTTTGGAACACCATTATTTTTGTCTTACTGAGATTTACTGTCAGTGCCCAGGTCTGGCTGAATCTGTGCAGAAGATCTAGATGCTGCTATAGGCCCTCTTTGGTTGGGGACAGAAGCACCAGATCATCAGCATACAGTAGACATTTGACTTCAGATTATAGTAGGGTGAGACCGGGTGCTGCAGTCTGTTGTAGTGCCCTCGCCAATTCGTTGATATATATGTTGAAGAGGGTGGGGCTTAAGCTGCATCCCTATCTCACCTCCCGGCCCTGTGGAAAGACATGTGTGTGTTTTTTGCCAATTTTAACAGCACACTTGTTATTTGTGTACATGGATTTTATAATGTTGTATATTTTTCCCCCAACACCACTTTCCATCAATTTGCCCTTATGCCAAATGGAGTTGAAAGTTTTTTTTTAAATCAACAAAGCATGAGAAGACTTTGCCTTTGTTTTGGTTTGTTTGTTTGTTTGTCAATTAGGGTGTGCGGGGTGAATACGTGGTCTGTCGTACGGTAATTTGAAATTTGAAAAGCCAATTTGACATTTTCTCAGTCCCTTGTTTTCACTGAMGAAATGTACAAGTCTGCTGTTAATGATGATGCAGAGGATTTTACCAAGGTTGCTGTTGACGCATAACCCACTGAAGTTATTGGGGTCAAATTTGTCTTCACTTTGTGCATTAGGGTGATGAGTCCTTGGTTCCAAATATTGGGGAATACACTGAGGAGGATGTTAAAGAGTTTAAGTATAGCCAATTGGAATTTGTGGTCTGTATATTTTATCATTTCATTTAGCATACCATCAACCCCACAGGCCTTTTTGGGTTGGAGGGTTTGTATTTTGTCCTGTAGATCATTCAATGTATTTGGAGAATCCAGTGGGTTCTGGTAGTCTTTAATAGTTGATTCTAAGATTTGTATTTGATCATGTATATGTTTTTGCTGTTTGTTCTTTGTTATAGAGCCAAATTGGAGAAGTGGTTTTTCCATACATCTTCGTTTTGGATAGATAACTCTTTGTGTTGTTGTTTGTTTTCCAATTTTCCCAGACGTGGTTAGATTCTATGGATTCTTCAATTACATTAAGCTGATTTCTGACGTGATGTTCCTTCTTTTTCCGTAGTGCATGTCTGTATTGTTTTAGTGATTCACCATAGTGAAGGTGTAGACTCCGGTTTTCTGGGTCTCTATGTTTTTGGGGTGGACAGGTTTCTCAATTTCTTTCTTAGGTTTTTGCATTCTTCATCAAACTATTTGTCATTGTAATTAAATTTCTTAGGTTGTCTGCTTGAAATGTTTAGATTTGATAGGGAAGTTAAGAGCTCAAATATACTGTTTAGGTTTTCTACTGCTAAGTTTACACCGTCACTATTACAGTGAAACATTTTGTCCAGGAAATTGTCTAGAAGCGATTGAATTTGTTGTTACCTAATTGTTTTTTGTTAGATTTTCCACACTACTTTCATTCCATCTATAGCATTTCTTAATATTATTCAATTCCTTTGGCTTTGATGCCTCATGATTGAGCATAGCTCTGTTCAATTACAGACACACACACACATACACACACACACACACACACACACACACACACACACACACACACACACACACACACACACAATCAAATGCAAAACTCAAAACTGTTGTAAAACAATTATATGTATCAGTATTAATTTTTCATGACAGCAATTCACATTATATTACATGAAAACGTATACATTTTTTGACAAAACAGTGCTCGTCTCCAATCACTTGCAATAACATAGCCAATACATGACTGAAATTCATTCATAAATGTTCATCAAGAATACTTCATTTCACATAGCAAACTATAAGCTACAAATGTACATTACATGGCAGACCTCACCCATGGAACCTCGAGGTTCCACGTAGGTAAACATTGGCTTCACCAGGAAGTGGAACAAGTTGAAGTGCAAACACAGGAATTTGATCCAGCATTAGTGTGTGTACGTTGGCCGCCTATTTCTGCTTTATGTATACATGCAATGTCTGTCTATGTACATTTTGTATGCTATGTCTATATATTTCTCCCTGTACTATTTGCCTTTGACTTATTGACAGTTTAGGCTCTCCTTTGACGTTGAGCTGCCTACTTGGTTACATTTCTGAGACCGTGATGTCACTATAAACGGATAGATAACATCAACGCTGCATAGGACATTTCTTTGCGTATGTTTCTTTGGTTCATGAGGTTTGGATGGATGATGTAAACTAACTGAGAATAGATACACAACATTACAAAAAAAAACTTCAACCAGTAATGTAGCGCTAAAAGAACACTACATTACCGGTTGAGCTGCACCAGAGCCTGATACATGATTATATCAAATATATTTGTCTGTGCTTGCATCATCATGGTTGTTGTTTTCTCAGTCCACATCATTATGTGCGCACAGCATCTGCCTTGAGGAACAGTCTGCTGTGCCAGTAGTCAGGGTTGTCAAACGATGTGTTACTGCTCGGCTCTACCACTCCCACACCGGAGCACACTTTGATGTACCCCTCCACCCCCAGCCCGGCACACCTGGTGCTCGTACCCCCCTCCACCTCAGCTGTGGTGGCCCTCCCCTTCCCTAGGACTGGGAGGTTCTGGTACTCTGCCTCCTGGTGGTCTACTCGCTGGGAGCCCCTGGAGTCCCCTCCAAAGGCATCCATCTCTTCATACTCCTCCACCTGGCTCTCTACCATAGCTGTGGAGCCATCTGGCCTTGTGTTAGGGCTGGGGCTGAAGCTGGGTTTTGGGCTGAGGCTGGGCTTGGGGCTAAGAGTGGGCTTGGGGAGGAGGCTAGGCTTGGGGCTGAGGCTGGGCTTGGGGCTAAGAGTGGGTTTGGAACGGAGGCTGGGCTTGGGGCTGGGCCCCACCTCTCGGCTGCTCTCTCGGAGGAGTCTGGGTTGTTTATTAGTATACTGGTAAACATCATCCTCCTCTCCAGCTTCCTCATCCTTCCTTTCTTCCTCCTCTAGGTCTTGACTCTTTCCTCCTTCTCTCTCTCGTTCTTCTGTCACTGTCCTCAAGTCAGCTGCTCGGCTCTCACGCCTCTCCCAGATGGGTCTCTTTGTGTCTGTGGTGTTCACGGTGCTGCAGATGTCCATGTATTCATACTCCACTACTGGCCCCTGCTCTGGCCTCCCCTGACCCTGAGAGGTCCCTCGGTTGCCAAACAAAGCAGCTCCACTGTCAGGCCTCTCAGATAGCGGCTGCAGCTCCTCTCCCTCTACTGATACAACTACAGCCACAGAACTGTCAGTGACCTCTGCTGGCCTCTGGCTTCCCCTCAGAGCAGCTGCAGTGCTTGGAGAGTCCCCCTCTAGTGGTGAGGGTGCTGTATTGTAGGTAGGGGAGGGCAGAGGAGAAGTTTTACACCATAGGACAGTTGAAGGCCCTTCTATCTGTACAGAGGTGACTCTGGGGGAGCGGGGCAGAGGGGACGGCTGTTTGGTCATCAGCTCATAGTCCTCGGTGGGGTCTGAGATGGTTGCCAATGGTGACAGTGGATTCTTATAGCTCCTAGAGCCCCTGAGAGATGCTCTACCTGGGTGAGAAGTTCTGGAGGCTGGGCAAGACAGGAGAGAATCTACCATGGAAAGGAGAAAACAGATATTAGAGAATAGAACTTAGAATCACTCCATCAAAACAGATTTAAAAAAATATCACATCCATTTGCTGTGTAGCCGTCACATCCAGGGGTCACCTCTCCCTCTCACCTCTCTCAGGAGTGCCCGACACTCCAGGCAGTACATATCCATAGTGGTCCTCCTCCTCCTCCTCCTCCTTCTCAGGCCTGTAGGAGGGTGACTTTGAGACTGCAGATTGGCTCCTATGCACCATGGTGGTGGAGGTGTGGTGGGTACTACTGCCACTACTGTCCCTGCCAGCCCTGAGCTGCTGCCTGCGCAGGCTGCCACTCAGTGACACTCCCTCTGCCAGCTCATTGTCCAGGCCACTGCCCTCTGACCCCTCCGACAGCGTCCGAGCTGAGTTCAGACGAGACCGCTGGGAGAACAGCTGTAAGAAGTTCACACAATGGAAAGTGTTTGAGGAAAACATTACACAAAATCATCATCATCAACAACAAGAGAAGTAGCAGCAACATCATCAACCTTACTATCTTCATAAATATCACCACCAAATGGGACTGGCAGTGGGATAGAGATGAACCCAAAATATATTTTTTATGTGTCTGGACTTCCTAGAGCAGTTATTGCCTTTTGGCAATGTTTAGCCATAATACTGATTTAAACAAAGTTATTTGGCAAAGGGGAGTCACACTACTGYTTGCTCGCAACTAAATATGTCTGGCTGTATTATAAGGCCAAGACCTCTTGTACTGAAGATGTGAGGTGTTAGGGCCAGTGGTGTCTGGCTATTCGAAGGTAGGAAATGACGGTGCTAATATCAAGATCTCCTTAGCTGTGATGTGTGATGAGTTGTGGTGTCTCACCTGACAGGGGTTATCTCCAGGGCCGGGGGTCATGGGTAGGTACCCTACTGGTCCAGCCTGAGAGGTCACACTGGAACTCTGAGAGGTCAAAGAGAGAGAGAGAGTGGTAAGGTTCCCCCTGTCCTTTTCTGACTAGGAATTTGCGTGCGTAACTCAATAGATGTCAATGAGTGATTAGTGCCAAAATTTGAGTTATGTGTGCAGAATACTGTAAGTAAGATTTACCCTATATGAGCTTATCCTCAAGCGAGACAGAGTCCTGGATGGGGACAAGGTGAGAGGAGGAGTAGCCAAACCGTCCTCCAATCCCTCTTCATCCTGGTCCTCCAGGCCCGCTTCCAAATTGGCAAGCGCTGATCCCCGTTGGTGGGATTCTTCTGGCCCCGCCTCTCCTCTGTCCTATAGGCAAAGCGTCATTAATAAGGGCCGTGTTCGAGACGATCAAAACCGTAAATTGTYAAAGAAAATATATCATTGGTAAATTGTGACTGACTYACTGATCTAAAAATAATAATGAATAGTTATTTATGACGAAAGGTTCTTTGTAGATCAGTCAGTCGGCAGCCGCCTGCACTGTCGGCTGCAATGTCAAACAAGCCCAATGACTTCTGTCAATGGGCCACTCAGGGACTTGGAATACGCTATGAAAGTGACGAGGCATTACGTCATACTTCCAGGGTCAGTCCCCTAATCAAAAATGCGGTCATTTAAGATAAAGTGGAGGCCGGAATTATTGGATCTCTTGCCAAAATAAATAATACAGATACTGAGCTACAGGTAACTGCCAAAATAATGKAAATACCTGAGTAAATGACGAATATAAAGTATATTGAAAGTAGGTGCTTCCACACAGGTGTGGTTCCTGAGTTAATTAAGCAATTAACATCCCATTGTGCTTAGGGTCATGTATAAAAATACTYGGCAGGCCATTATTTTGGCTACCATGGCTATGCCCCCATAGGATGACAATGCCCCCATCCACAGGGCACGAGTGGTCATGAGCATGAAAACGATGTAAACCATTGAACACTTATGGGAGATTATGGAGTGGCAGCGATTCCTGAGACATCGTTTACCACCACCATAAAAAAAACACCAAATGAAGGAATTTCTCATGGAAGAATAGTGTRACATCCCTACAATAGAGTTCCAGACACTTGCAGAGTCTATGCCACGGTSCATTGAAGCTGTTCTGGCTCGTGGTGCCCCAACGCCCTTTTAAAGACACTTTATGTTGGTGTTTCCTTTATTTACCTGTATAATGTATGCTCCAATTTTTATTAACTATTTTATTTTATACTAATAAAATTGCTCAGAGAAAGACATTTTGTTTAACAAGTAAAAATAAATAAATCATAATAATTATTGGATCCCATGTTTTCAATACACCAGTACCCTCCCTTTTGCGAGGATAAAGACACTGAGCCTTTTTCTAAAATGTTTTATGAGATTAGAGAACATATTGGGAGAGATCTTAGACCATCCCTCCATACAGCATCTTTCCAGATCCTTGATATCCTTCGCCTGTGCTCATGGACCACAGGTTTTCAATMGGTTTCAAGTTCAAAGACTGTGATGGCCATTGCAAAATGTTGATTTTGTGTTCAATGAACCATTTCTTAGTGGATTTTGATGTCTGCTATGGGTTATTGCCTTACTGAAAGAACCACCTGTGGATCTTCCGAGTTTCATAGGCAGCAGCCCCATAGAGATGATATGATGACTTAATATACACTATAACTTAAATATTTTATTAAAGTAATATGAATAAATGATGGTTAATAAGTGGTAAGCAGTAATGGGAAGTTACTACCATCATGGGACTTTTATTAATTGTTTTATTCTGCATTGTTACAGCATTCAAGCATCGCTTCCATAGCGTATAGACAGGAAAGTAATATAGCACTGTAATCTTTTCCTTACCTTGATGACAAGGTAGCGAGGCGGGTCTCTTGCCATGCGAATAAAGTCATTGGCCAGTTCTTTGAAGGTTGGTCGAATATTCTCGTCAATCATCCAGCCTGGTAATAGAAAACAATAAGATTTTTAACGTTCAAGGTTGCTGGGGTGCAGCGGCTGGCACCATGCATATACTGTAAGAGTATGAGAATGTTTGCGTGTGTCAAAGAGCACCGAGTGAGAGGTATGTTATGTGTTAGTCACCCAATGGAAAAGAAGGAGAACACATGTCATTTTAATAACAGCATTTCAACTATTAATGTTCTGACGGGGATCGTTTGTGGGCAAAACCGTACCCATAAAGTTAGGAGAATTTCAAAAGTGTGCTGGTATTTTTCCTCGTATCCCATGGCATTTGTGTCGGTCGTTGGATGTGCATAGTGTGTACATTACTTTGTACGGTTACTCACACTTAACCATGACCATGTACACGTCTATGGTGCAGATGTGGGGCTGGGACAGACGCTCTCCCTTCTCCAGGAGGCTGGGCACGTCCTGTGGCTGCATGGAGGCGTAGGGCTCTGCCCCAAATGACATCATCTCCCACACTGTCACTCCTGGAGACGGGAGAGGTGATGCATAATGATGACAGACGGGGCGGACAGGCGGACGGACACAGACATACTGTACATACACAAACAAACATGTWATAAAATGACGATCATGCTGCCTTACCGTAACTCCAGACATCACTCTGATGAGTGTATCTTCGGAACAGGATACTCTCCAGGGCCATCCATTTTATGTTTATGGGAGTCTGGAAGTAACATAAACCACGTTTCCATACCATATAAAAAGAAATCACGACAGCTGTGATGGAATCAGGACGTTTTGATACAATTTTATAAAGACAGACAGATTATTTGTTGGTTCTACATGGTGGGATCTTTCTGTGTTGGTAAAATGTATGATGCGCGAAATGGCGGAGGAAATGCCTTTATGTGCAAATATTGATATAATAACCATCATATCGAAGTAAACTTAGAGTCATGCGATGATATGGTGTGTGGTCCTCCCACTTCGACTCGGGAATCCATGCAGTTTATTAGGCTACAGATGAAATAAATAAATGATGTTGAATAATTTATGATGAACTTCACAGGGAGGTCAAAGTGCACGGTGATCCTCATGCTTCTTTCCAATAAATATCGAGGGTTTTATTTTGGTGACATGATGATCGATGCTTGACTGCCGTTTGACCCCCCAAAATAGTTTRGCTCTTATTCGTAATAATCTCATCAGGTAGACCACCCTACCTGCACTGTATCTGKAAGCTGTTGGCTAGAACCCACGTACCAAGACCAGAATAGGCACATTTCTATTCAACGCAACAGGTTTTGTGACAAAACTATCAGGTAGAGTTTAAAATCCGATAGTAAACACATTGTACTTCAGATTTTTACTTGGTATATGAAAACCTAAGCGAAAAAGTACATTTAGTGTGTATTACGTCATCACGCACTGATTTTCTTCCCGCAACAAGTCCATTTGGTGGAAACAGACCAGTAGTGGAAAATGTGCATATTTTCTTTATAGAATATTCGCATGAACATCTGTCGCCAATTGGATGGAAACCTAGCTATAGAAACAGAAAGGGAATTATAACGACCGCCGCCGGGGATGAGAAGCAGGTACAGGCATCAAACATTTCATCAGGAATAGGCATAAAACAAGACGGGAACAGTGTCAGCACACGGGTATATAAGGACATAAGACAATCAATGCAGAAGCAGAGAACAGAGACAGATATAGGGAAGGTAATGACAGAAGTTATTGAGTCCAATAATCGCTGACGGGGGGCAGGTGTGCGTAATGATTGTGGCAAGAGTGCGCAATGCTGGGGAGCCTGGCGGGGAAGAGCGGGAGCAGGTGTGACAGGAAGCTCATTCTGTCTGTTATATTGGACAACCACATGTGAAATATTATATCTTGATAGATGAATTACGGAGAATGGAGCAGCGAATTCAGGATTCATGAGTCCTGAATCCTGATTACCTTGTTACTGTCACTGTAGACATATTTCTTGTCATCGGGATAGAGCAAGTCAGCCACGCCATAGTCAGAAATCTGGACGAAYTAATCACTTTTCAGCATCACGTTTCTCGCAGCCAGATTCCTGTGCACCATACAGTGCTCCTCTAGGTAGTACATGCCCTGAAGAAAAGATACACAAWGATTTCATCATAGAGGCCTGATAATAACAGTCAAAAACAAAGACTAGAGACTCAATAATAGAAACATAACGGTTTTTTTTCTCTGCTGTACCATAGTAAGAAAAAACMTTTTGGTTCCAGGTAGAAGGTTTTCACCAAAGGGTTTTTAAAGGGGTTCATTAAGGGTTCTTTGAGGTGAACAGGACCTGGAACCAAAAAGGGTTCTACTGTTTATTGATCGTGACCCTGTGAACTTACCTTAGCTATCTGCACACACCAGTTGAGCAGTCTCTGCGGGTCCAGGCTGTCTTTGTGTTGCCTGATGTGCTCCAGTAAGGACCCCTGGCTGCTGAGCTGGGTGACCAGCTGGAGACTGGCACCTGGGCAGACACCTAAGAGCCTGACGATGTAGGGGTGGTCCAGACTGCCCATGGACAACATGTGCTGCACGGGAGCACACACAAGAGTGAGAGAGGGAATCAGACAGTGCCACAAGACTGTGTAAGCTCACTGAGCTAAAGCCCAGGCATTTGCTACGGGGAGCTAACGCAAGTATTTAGGTCTCAGGCAAGGTTACTCTTCAATAAAAACCCACCTCAGTTACACAAACATATCTGGTGACAATAAGATTTGATTTGATAAGGGATTCTAGTGTATTCCGTCTAGAGGTTAGTATAGTTATTCAGTGTCGGTGTGTTAAGAGCGTGTGGTTCTTACATCAGTGATCTCGGTGAAGGTCTGTCTGCCTGTGCGGTCCTGGATGGTCTTTATGGCTACAGGAATCTTCACTGAGTCTCCCTCAGGGATCCACAGGCCTTTGTGTACGGTGCCAAACACTCCAGAGCCCAGGACTTTGACCTTTTTCAGCTCTGGGGCCCTCAGGATCCGGCATTGAACTGGCTCCCTTCTCTCCTGGCCCAGCGGCTCAAACTCTGGCAACACACACACACACACACACACACAACACACACACACACAACACAGCAGACACAATTACATTAAGCACACACACACACACACACACACACACCCACACACACACACACACACAACACACACACACCACACCACACACCACACACACACACACCACACACAGAACACACAATTACATTAGCACACACACACACACACCACACACACACACACCACACACACACACACCCCACACACACACAACACACACACACACACACACCAGAGACACAATACATTAGCACACAAAACACACACACACACACACACACACACACACACACACCACACACACACACACACACACACACACACAACACCACACACACCAACACACAC